>NC_140918.1:24858172-25060105 GCF_045865225.1 Trachurus japonicus | reverse complement strand
TGGGGTGTTGTAGTACAGTGGGACGGGGCCTGAGTTCGTCTAAAGATGGCGGTACCTGTGATAACTGTGATAGTGAAATAAAATAACTTGGCGCTGCCTCCAATAACTTTTAAGAAGTAAACACAAAATTTGGTACTTCCCCTTTAAATAATAAAAGTTCACTTTAACCTAATTTATATTTATCCAAACAGTATTACCCTTATAATTACAACACAGGATTTAGTTGAAATAACAAAAATATTTATTACAATGTTACGAATTGGATTTAGAATTTAGTTAACCAGTTCACTGTTGACCTTTAAGTATGCAGTTATAACAGTATTCAAAACTCTCATATAATGCACTGGAAGGTTTGATACACAAATGACCACTGTTAACCCACTGAGAGAATGTAATCAAAGTGACCAGGTCAATTCAAATGTCCACAGCCCACACTCACACACACATTCACACAGGGCTATTAAATGTAAACGAAAATAAAAAACGTTGCAGGCCCGTTCGATGCTTGTGAGCGTGGAGGCCAGAAACGAATAGCCACTTCACTGGGTTTTAACCAGCACAAACAAAAAAGCACGTGCAATGTGTTAGTGTACTCACGAATCCTCACAGTCAGAGATGGAGATGGGGGGAAAAGGGGCAAAGGCAAGGTGCAGTTTCAGCGGCAAGGGGACGGAGCGTGCAGCAACACGGTGCGGAGAAACCACGCTCAAGTACAGCAGCTACAGTCTCTCTCCACGGTCCAGGGCTCTCCCGGTCCTCACTCTCTCCCTCTTATGGCAAATGTCCGGTCCTCTGGCAGATTCACAGAGTTCACACACATCGACCACAGGACGACTCTCCGTCAGTCTTGGAAGTTAGGAGTGTTTTTACTTTTACAAGTTTACAGCTATCCAACTCGGACGCCGATAAAAGCAGGCTCTGCTACCGCTAACTTTGCTGCGGCACGTAGGTGACGCTAAGTCCCTCCTACCTGAGCAAGGTGAGGACAGGATTGGCTCTACAGACATACAAAGATGGGAGAATAAAATAAAAGATGCTTCACTACCCCACAACAATCGAGGTCTCCTTGTGCTGACATTACCCATGAATGATTTTTAAGATAACACCACTCTTTTATCTCTGACTTGTGACTGTATATAACATGGCTGTTTAACATTTTATAATCCAACAATTTTAACATACACTTCATGAACTATTAAGTATTACCAACACAAACATTTTAATATCTGTATATGAATGAATGAAATTAATAGCCACAGGGCTACACATGTTTGACCGCTAGGCGGCAGTACTGGTTAGTAGTCAGCTTACCGTACCATATAACAGAGTAGAGCAAGACTGCATGGAGCCACATGTATGTTGTTGAGAACGTGAGACATTAAACTAAGTTACTTGCTATCAACACGGCCTCATCCTTGGAACACGAACATGACATGGTACCAGGAGTAAACTCGAATGGGCGACATGGATTTAAAACCACCGGAAAGTTTGAAACTAACGGGGAATGTCGACTAGAACTGGCGCACCTTCAAACAGCGGTTTCACCTCTATGTTGCTGCTATGGGACTCGAGGCAAAGCCGGAGGCAAGAAAGGTAGCGCTGCTGCTAACGATAGCAGGGCCACAGGCCATAGAAGTATTTAACACGTTCGTGTTTGACAGTCCTGAAGATAATGAAAAGTTGGATGTAGTGCTTAGCAAGTTTGATGCTCACTGTTCTCTGAAGAAGAACGAGACGTACGAGAGGTACGTGTTTCAGTCTCGTACACAGCGGCAGCATGAGCCCTTCGATAGCTTCCTGACGGACTTGCGGCTAAAGGCGCAGTCCTGCAACTTCGCGACACTGACGGACTCCATGATACGGGACCAGATCGTCTTCGGTGTGGCGGATAAAAAGGTCAGAGAGAGGCTACTACGGGAGATGGAGCTGACGCTGGCAGGAGCCATTAAGATCTGCCAGGCCAGTGAGCTGTCCCAAAGGCACGTGAGGACGTTCAGCGAGATGTCTGCAGTCGCCTCGGCGCAGAGCGACAGCGCGGCAGCGGTTGGAGCAGTGTCGTATCAGCGGAGACGGCGCACACAGACCCGGCCTGCACAGCAGGAGGACGTGATGATAAACTGCAAGCGCTGCGGCTCACAGCACAAGCCTAGACAGTGTCCAGCGTTTGGTAAGCAATGCTCCACTTGCCAAGGCAAGAATCATTTTGCTAAACAATGCTTCTCCAAACGGAAAGAGGGGAAGAAAGAAAAAACTGTAAACTTAATAGACGAGCCTGATCTCAGTGACACGTTCTTTGTTGGAATGGTGAATTGTGAAAGTGAACAAATAAATAAGCCAGACAATGTAAATGATGTCACTACAGAAGATAAGTGGATAGCTCCTCTAATGATAAATGGGACTGTAGTCACCATGAGATTGGACACTGGTGCTAAAGCAAATCTCATACGCATGTGTGATGTGAAGGCAATGAAAAATAAGCCACAAATAAAAAGAAAAGAATCTGGACTGAAAGACTACAATGGGCGGCCAATCAAATGTTTGGGCACATGCAGGTTGAGTGTCACAGTTAAAGGAAAAGTGCACCACCTATTCTTCTTTGTTGTGAATGAGGGACGGGAATCACTTCTTGGTGACAGAGCCTGTGAAGAACTGGGGCTTGTGAAAAGAGTGTATCGCATCATCCCAACCATAAACCCAACAAATGACTCTATGGACACAATTGTTCAGAACTTTTCAGATGTTTTCAAGGGTTTTGGTGTTTTGCCCTTCACATATAAAATACAGTTGAAAGAAGGAGCCCAACCAGTTGTGCATGCAGCACGCAGAGTTCCAGCGCCACTGAAAGACTGCCTAAAGAAAGAACTCGACAGAATGATCATGCTAGGGGTGATCAAAAAGGTTAATGAGCCTACAGACTGGGTCAACTCATTGGTCATCACAAAGAAAAAGAATGGTGAGTTGAGAATATGTATGGACCCTAAAGACTTAAATGAGAGCATAAAGCGTGAACATTATCAAATACCTACACGTGAAGAGATCATCAGTGAAATGTCAGGTGCCAACTACTTCACAAAGCTTGACGCCTCACAAGGCTTCTGGCAGCTGAAACTGGATGAAAGCAGCACCAAGTACTGTACCTTTAATACGCCCTTCGGCAGACACTGCTTTCTCAGACTGCCTTTTGGAATCAAGTCAGCACCTGAAATATTTCACAGAGCGATGGAGCAGATCATCGAGGGCTTGGATGGAGTTCGAGTCTACATTGTTGACATCATCATATGGGGTTCCACAGCCCAAGAGCACAACGAGAGGCTGAACAGAGTTATGGAACGCATACAAAAGTATGGACTGAAACTCAACAAGAGTAAATGTGAGTTTGGCGTTCAAGAGATCCTCTTCCTGGGAGACAAGCTGTCTGCACGTGGTGTCCAACCAGATAAAGACAAAATACATGCAATACAGAACATGCCAAGGCCCACAGACAAGACAGGGGTGCTACGCATCATGGGGATGGTGAATTTCATAGGTATATTCATTCCCAATCTGACAGCAAAGACATCATGCATACGAGAGCTTCTGCACAGGGACTGTGAGTTTAAATGGACAGTGAAACATGAGCATGAGTGGCAAAAACTCAAGGACACACTGAGCACAGCACCTGTGTTGTCATTTTATGACCACACGAAGAGGATAAAAGTGTCTACAGATGCTTCCAAAGATGGTATTGGTGCCGTTCTACTCCAGGCTGAGGGTGAGCACTGGAAACCGGTAGCCTATGCATCTCGGGCTATGACAAAAACTGAATGCCGATACGCTCAGATCGAAAAAGAATGTTTGGGACTGGCGTATGGTTTGGAGCGGTTTCATAGCTACGTGTACGGCCTGCCGTCTTTCACAGTCGAAACTGATCATCGACCGCTGGTCGCCATCATCAAAAAGAATCTGAATGAAATGTCTCCACGGATTCAGCGGTTAATGATGAAGATGCAAAGGTATGATTTTGAACTGATATATACTCCAGGTAAACACCTAGTCCTTGCTGATGCCCTATCCAGAGCAACTACAGGCGACAGTGTGAGTGCGACAGACGAGGACATACAGCAGGGGTCATCAACTATATTTGTTGAAGGGCCAGAATCTTTCTCAACCCACACCTCGGGGGCCGGACATTCAAATAGGCCGAGACTGAAATTAAATTCACCTTTTTGCCTAATAATTTATTTCTATTTTACCTGTAAGCTCATAATTTTCATTTATACATATCTTTGGTGTTTGGTATGATATAAAATGAAAAATCTTGACAGCTGGACTTTCAGATACTCCCACATGCTGGAGCTTTACACTGCTGACTTGCCCTGTGATTTTCAGCCTAAATATGAAAGGAGGCTGACAATTGGTTCTGATGATACAAGTCAGTAGTCCTGAGTAGTCAGTAGTGTTTCTCTAATACACAACATCTCGGAGGCGACGTTTTTCCACACACGGGCAGAGCTCAGTGGGAAACAGTAGGAGAGATGCAGGCCGAGGGGGAACCGGGACAATTGCCCCTCGGGGATAAATAACGTTTTTTGAATTGAATTGAATTGAATTGAATTGAACACCGGAGAAGCAGGTCCGTGCAGCTGTGCGCCACGGACATGCACAAATAAAAACAACCGAGTGGCATCAAACACGCGCCGCTACCGCATCGTTCGAGCGCGCATGACACTGAATGGGTTTGAGTGCGCAAAATACGCTACATCTGAACGGCCCGCCCGTGCACACCCAGTTTAACTAAGGCAGCGGCCAAAATCACCCAGCTCGCCTCTGCAGACAGGCAGGGAAAACCCTGCAGTCCAGTCGGCTCTCTAAACTTTCATGCACGGTGCTTTGGGTACCGCGGCGTTTCCTAATCCCAGTGCAGGGATTCACAGGCACACAAACACTGAGCGCGTCTGCATGTCTCCGTGTCCCAGCGCATTGACTGACAGGCGCACACAACGGGAGACCGAGAAATATAGGTACTTGTAAACTATTAGAACTCAGTCGCGGGCCGGATTGGAAGGTTCGGCGGGCCGGATTCGGCCCACGGGCCGCCAGTTGATGATCACTGACATACAGTGTCACGTGAACATGGTGTCGGCTACACTGCCTGTGTCTGACACGAAGTCAAGACAAATAGCGGAGGCTACAGCAACGGATGCTGAGCTACAGCATGTCATGAAGAACATGGATGAGGGATGGCCAGCTGGTTCATGTCCACAATTTTACCATGTCAGAGGTGAGCTTAGTACTGTGGATGGTCTGCTGTTGAAAAAGGGCAGGATTGTTATTCCACGGGCTTTGAGAATGGACATGTTGCACAGGATACATGAAGGCCATATCGGCATCGAAAAGTGCAAAAGGAGGGCGAGAGACACGGTTTTCTGGCCTGGACTGAACAAAGACATTGAAACACTTATAAGTAAATGTGAAACATGCCAGAAACACAGGAACAAGCAGAGCAAAGAGCCTATGGTGGTAGCTGAGGTGCCAACAGCACCATGGCACAAAGTAGGAATGGACTTGTTTCATCTCAGAGGTAAAGACTATTTAGTGGTAATGGATTACTACTCAAACTTCCCTGAGATGGCGCTACTAACAAGCTCAACATCAACTTGTGTCATAACACATGCTAAATCTATCTTCGCCAGGCATGGCATCCCACACACCGTGGTGAGCGACAATGGCCCCTGCTTCAGCAGCAAAGAATGGCAGAAGTTTGCAGTGCAATATGATTTCAAGCATGTGATGTCAAGCCCACACTATGCACAATCAAACGGGCAAGCTGAAAAAGGAGTTCACATTCTCAAGCAACTCCTAAAGAAAGCAGCTGACAGTGACTCGGATCCGTATCTGGCTTTATTGAGCTACAGAGCATCACCTCTTCAGTGCGGCCTATCACCAGCTGAACTGCTGATGAAGAGGAAGCTACGAACAACTTTGCCGAGTCATCAAAATGACAAATTAAAGCAAAATAATCACTCAAAGATTGAACATAAGCTACGACAACAGAAAATGATGCAAAAGTCATTCTATGACAGAACAACCAAGCATCTCCCTCCACTGACTACCAACAACACAGTCAGGATTGAGGATGCTGATGGATGGAGTACAAAAGCAACTGTCATGCAAGAAGTTGCTCCACGATCGTACACGGTGAAAACTGATGATGGACAAATCCTCAGACGCAATCGTCGCAGTCTATTAAAGACTCCTCAAGGGACTGTTGGTGAGCTCAGTGTAACCTGTGGTGAATCTCAGGTAACTCCCACACCTGTTATGGACTGTAACACTGACTCTCACACACCTACTCCAAGGTCCACAAGAGAAATCAGAAAGCCTGATAGACTGAACTTATAAACAAAGAAAATTCAATATGCATGTTAAAGATGTTGAACAAAATGTATATTGATTGATGTTGTGAATGTGTTCTAAATGGTCTAGTGTTGGCTTAGATATGAGTTATGCAATCTGATATAAACTGTTTATACTGCTTATGTGTTGCAGAGTTATGCTGAATGAGAAATGGTTGAAATAACTGACACAGCTAATGTGATGATTCATGTTAATGCATTTTACCTTAGAAAAGGGGGAATGTTATGATTGGATGTCATTACATGTTTGACCGCTAGGCGGCAGTACTGGTTAGTAGTCAGCTTACCGTACCATATAACAGAGTAGAGCAAGACTGCATGGAGCCACATGTATGTTGTTGAGAACGTGAGACATTAAACTAAGTTACTTGCTATCAACACGGCCTCATCCTTGGAACACGAACATGACACCCCCAACACTGGGTGACCATCAGGACAATGATTTAGGGGTCAAAAATGACCAGAATTGAGGACTTCCGGTAGGCAGCAAGATGGAGTAGTCGCACTTTTCCACGCTCCCGACCTGCTAACTTTCAAACACGCCTAAGAGTTCTACCACGGCAACATAACCAGCCATACATATTTAGACAGTCACCAGCACTCCCCCACGTTGGAAACATGTCTAACAGATCTAAGAGAGACGAGCAAAAGAAAGAAGACTCGACGTCCAGCACCATTACGACTGCCACGCTAACGGCTATGCTAACAGACCACAAGACATCACTCCAGGCAGTATTCAAGACAGCGTTCTCCAAACTCGAAACGAAGTTGGACAATATCCAGACCACCTTGCTAGATCACCAACAGCGCCTCTCTTCGCTGGAAGGTTCTGCCACAACGACCAGCCAGGATATGCAAGCCATGGAGATGAAGCTAATCACGGTAGCCGAGGAGAACGCCATGCTAAAAGCTAAGCTTACTGATCTGGAGAGCAGAAGCCGCCGGAACAATATTAGGATTGTTGGCCTTCCCGAGGGCATCGAGGGTCCCCAGCCAACAGCGTTTTTCTCCCAGCTCCTACTTGAGGTATTTGGGGAACACACTCTGACATCAGCCCCGGAGCTAGAACGGGCCCATCGCACGCTAGCAGCTAAGCCAAGCCCAGGTGAGAAGCCCAGGGCTGTCGTGATATGCTTCCACAGATTCCAGACCCGTGAGCTGGTGGTGCGCGAGGCTCGAAAGCTACGGGGCAAGCTGAAATATAAAGATTCTCCGATCCACATATTCGAGGACTACTGCCCAGAGATACTGGAACAACGCTCGGTGTACCGCGACGTTATGAAGGAGCTCTACAACCTCGGCCTCAAGCCTGCCCTCCATTACCCGGCTAAGTTGTTCATCACGACCACAGAGGGAAAGAGGAGACGGCTCGCGTCCCTCCGGGACGCCCAAGATTTCATCGAGTCTCGCCGCCGACACAGCTCCGGGACTACAGAGGGCTGACTTCATCGGGTACGTTCTCACAGGACTACCATGGAAACCCGACAGTCTATGCTGGGGCTCGGCTCCAGCTTTACTGTTATTAGCAATTAGCCATGGCTGCCACTCGGCTAAATTGAAATTGCTAACCCACTGACTGACAGATAAGGGACTGCTTAAATTCAGTACAGCTTAGTACTGTGTCTTCTTTATAACGGCTACGTTCGCCGGTGTTTGGACTGTTTTCTCTACTATGTTGCGCTAATGTTATACTCAGGGTTGGATTTTGGCCTGATTGTTTTTAGCAAGTAGCCATGTCTGGTGCTAGGTTAACTTGTTATTGCTCCCTTTTAAACTTAAAGCTGATGTATATTGACTAACGTTTTAGGCCGTATGTGATATTTTCTATTATGGCGACTGTATTTAACTAAGGCGAAACGGCTCTTCCTCTGTTAAACTCAAGAGCTTCTTTTCTCTACTTTTTTTTTCTTTTCCCACATACTTATCTGTAACACTGCCTTGCTGTACTTTGCTCACTGGTACCTTATTATTTATTTACTTGTATTTTTCAACTCAAAGTAGTTAACTGCTATAATGATTCAGGAATCATCAGCATTTTAATTTATAAAAAATGGAGGTGCTACACACCATGTTTATAACTTTACTAGGTTGCTGGTTTGTTTACAGTTATAGGCTAATGTTTGTTTTTGTGTGTGCTTTCGTTTTGTTTCTTCATTGAACTCACAAGCTATACTAAGATATGGTCAGGTTGGAGCCTGGACAGGAAGATCCAGGCAGATGCAAGGACGATGCATCACTGTGCAATGGACACCTAAGGCTTTGTTTACACAATGGGAACATCAGGTCCTGGGACTGAGTATGTGTCTTCTTAGTGTGATTGAATGCGTTTTATCTTGCTTTGTCTGTCCACCCCCCCCCCCCCTTTTTTTTTTTTTTTTTTCTTCTTCCTTTTTCTACTCGTCTTCTCCTCTTCCCTTCCTCCGACACCCACCACGTCCGAGTTGGCTACAGCTACCTGCTTCCGCACAACCTCCCCCCTCCCTCCCGTCTACACCACAGTCCTATTCCCCTATTGGAGATGATAAGGTATGACCAGCACAAATGACATACTTAGGTTTGTCTCATGGAATGTGAGAGGAGTAGGGGGTGCCACCAAGTCTGGTAGAATCATGGCTCACTTACAACAGCTCAAAGGGGACATATTTTTTATTCAGGAGACCCATCTGCGCAATAAAGAGGTGTCACGACTCAAAAGAGCGTGGGTTGGTCACCTATTTCATTCTAAATTTAATGAGAAGGCCAGGGGCACAGCTATTCTGATTCGTAAAAACATCCAGTTTGAACCTCACAATACTGTGGCAGATCCCGCGGGCCGCTTTGTTATTGTTTCAGGCAAGCTACAGGGCGTTCCAATTGTTCTGGCAAATGTCTACGGCCCTAACTGGGATGACAGTGTATTTATAACCAATCTTTTTACGTCCTTTCCAAACATTGACAACTACCACATTATCGTGGGAGGAGATTTCAATTTAGTCCAAGACCCGTTACTTGACAGATCCTCTAACAAGGTGTTCCCTCTAACCAAGTCAGCTAAGACGCTTAGCACTTTCACTGAACAACTTGGGCTTTCGGATCCATGGCGGTGTAAATTTCCCACAACTAAACTTTTCTCCTTCTTCTCCCATGTACACCGCACTTATTCTCGCATAGATTTCTTCCTCTTAGACAACAGACTCCTCCCCAATGTTAACTCCTGTGATTATCACAGCATTGTCATTTCAGACCATGCCCCGACCTCCCTTGACCTACATTTTCGCGTACAGGCCAAACCCTTCAGACAATGGAGGTTTAACTCTGCGTTATTAGCTGAGGACTGCTATCGACAATTTTTGCGTTCCCAAATTACACTGTTCTTTGAATTAAATGACTTGGCTGAAACTAAAAGAGGAATGCTGTGGGAGGCTTCAAAAGCCTATATCAGAGGTCAACTAATCTCTTTTGTCTCAAACTTGAAGAAAACCGAATCATCCCATATGGCGGATTTGATACAACAAATAAAAGATGTTGACAACAATTATGCATCTAACCCAGATCCTAATCTCTATAAAGAACGCCTTAAACTACAAACAGACTTCGAGTTGGCATCTACAAACAAAGCTAAACTACAAATACTCAAATCCAGACAGCGCTTTTTTGAATCTGGCGACAAGGCTGGAAAGCTTCTGGCTCATCAGGTCAGGGCTGAAGCATTTTCGAGATTAATCTCAGCCATCAAGTCTGACCAGGGAGAGACTTATACTGATCCGGTTAAAATTAACGAAACCTTCGCCAAATTTTACACTGATCTCTACACTTCTGATCACCCCTCAGTTACACACGATACATTTAGCAATATTACCTTTCCTCGAATAGATGTTGAAATGGCAAGAGGCTTGGGAGGACTCATAACAACTGCTGAGGTTCAGGAAGCCATTAAATCATTACAGAGTAGTAAGTCACCGGGACCGGATGGATTTACCGCGGAATATTATAAAACCTTCTCAGATCTCCTGGCTCCAGTCCTTAGAGACATGTACAATGAGGCATTTCTAATTGGTCGGTTGCCAGACACCCTGTCGAGGGCCACTGTTTCCCTAATTTTAAAAAAAGAGAAGGATCCTTTACTCTGCAAGAGCTACAGACCGATCTCGCTTCTTAATGTAGACCTTAAAGTTCTCTCGAAAATCCTCGCTCTCCGTCTCCAGCGGGTGTTGCCCTCAGTTATCTCTCTGGACCAAACAGGTTTCATGCCGGACCGACAGTCCTCCCACAACACCAGGCGACTACTTAATATTATCCACACACCGAGCCCTGAGACCCCTGAGATAGTAGTATCCCTTGACGCTGAAAAAGCGTTCGATAGAGTGGAATGGAAGTATCTTTATGAGGTGATGGATAAATTTGGCCTTGACAATGATTTTATTCTCTGGGTTAAGCTTTTATATTCTTCCCCCATGGCTTCAGTCCAAACGAATGATACTCTATCACCCCCCTTCTCTCTCCAGAGAGGCACGAGACAAGGCTGCCCCTTGTCACCACTCTTATTCGCTATCGCTATAGAACCCCTGGCACTTTGGCTACGCTCAGAGAAAGGTTTTGAGGGTATCACCCGATTGGACACAACACATAAGGTCTCACTATACGCGGATGATTTGCTTCTGTACATCTCAAATCCAGCTACCTCTTTACCCGTGATTCTTGACATTCTACAACAGTTTGGTGCACACTCCGGCTACAAACTAAATTATCAAAAGAGCGAACTGTTTCCAATTAATTCACTGGCTAAGCAACTCCCGCGCTCTTTAACTCCATTCAAGTGGGCTGAGAACGGCTCTCGCTACCTGGGCATTGTTATCACAGAATCTGTGTCCAATATGTTCAGTGCTAACTTTCTGCCTTTAGTTGAGAGGACTGAGAGAGACTTTGGCCGCTGGTCCGCTTTACCACTATCTCTCGCGGGTCGGATAAATCTGATTAAGATGGTTGTCATGCCTAAATTTCTCTACCTTTTCCAGCACATCCCCATATACATTACTAAATCATTTTTTGACAAATTAGATAGGATAATTTCCAAATTTCTGTGGGGAAATAAACCGGCTCGAATTCGCAAGACAATTTTGCAATCTCCCAAAAGGGATGGAGGCCTTGCACTCCCGAACCTGAGGCGATATTATTGGGCTGCTAATGTACAGAAAATCTTATATTGGATGGGTGATGCACATGACTCCCTCCCTGCCTGGATACAGTTGGAAAGGGCAACGTCGCACCTCTCTTTACGCTCTGTTCTATGTTCCCAGCTTCCCCTTCCTGTAACCTCCCTAAGAGCAAACCCAATTGTGTCTGCCTCACTGAAAATATGGAGCCAACTCCGGAAGAACTTTGGTCTGCAGGGCCCATCCATTCTCTCCCCACTTTTTAAAAACCATGCCTTTAAACCCTCTAACATAGACCCTACATTTAAAACTTGGCACAATAAAGGTATCATCAGCATTAAGGATCTGTACACAGATGGCATTCTTTCGTCTTATACAGAACTCTCGTCAAAATTTAACTTGCCGGGCTCCCACCTCTTTCGTTTCTTTCAAATCAGAGATTTTGTCAAAAAGAACTTTCCCCATTTCCCTAATCGCCCCCCTGAAACCCTGACAGACACCTTACTGGCCGTGGACCCCAAACAAAAGAAATGTATTTCAGTGTTGTATAACTTTCTTTGGTCGACTGCCTTTGACTCTCTCAATCTAACCAGGACCGCATGGGAAAATGACCTGGCAATGGTGTTGGCAGATCAGCAATGGACCTCTGCTCTTAACTTAGTCCACACCTCTTCCATCTGCGCCCGTCATGGCCTGATTCAATGTAAAGTTCTCCATAGAATCCATTACACGAATGCAAAATTGGCCAGAATCTATCCCACGGTTAGTGATGCCTGTAATCGGTGTAATCAATCCCCTGCTACTCATTGTCACATGTTTTGGTCGTGCTCTAAATTGATGACTTTTTGGCAAAGGATTTTTGATACTATAGGTAGCGCTTATGGTCAGATTATTCCCCCTAACCCAATATCCGCTATTTTTGGCTGCCCCCCTGACAATAACCTCTCTGCTGCGGTGAGACGGGACCTGACTTTCACAACATTGCTGGCTCGCTGGCTGATTCTTCTTGATTGGAAGCTCACTCGCCCCCCATCATATAATCGCTGGGTTAAAGAAGTTCTCTATAACTTGAAACTTGAAAAACTTAGGTTTTCACTCAATGGCTCCATCAAAAGATTTCATGACATCTGGGACCCCTTCTTGGAGTTTGTTGGCTCTCCTGGCCTATCTTTGGATGCAGGGGAGGACTAAGCTCAGGTCTCTCTAATCTCAGAACCCCCCCCCTTTTTATTTTTTATGTATTTTCTTATTACTTATTCACTTATTTATTTATTTACGATTTTATTTCATTACTATTATTATTATTATTATTTTTTTTTTTTCTCTCTCTTCCTCTTATCTTCCTTCTCCTGTGTGTGTGTGTGTGTGTGTGTGTGTGTGTGTGTGTGTGTATGTGTTGTTTGTCCCAGTGTGGTTCAGACCTGAAGTGGGTGGGCTTGTGGGTGGGTGGGACTGGGTTTAGGGGTTTTGTTGACATATTGTTATGAATGTCTTTTTCCCATATTGTACAATATCACTTAATGTCATCTTGTTTGAAAACCTCAATAAAAAGATTTGGAAAAAAAAAAAATGACCAGAATTATCCTTTAAGTAAGGGATAATGCCCGACAAGGTATCCTTATCAGGAATTAATGGACAACACGGAGGCGTGTACTGTACAGTCCATTAATTCCTGATAATCGGACACCTCTAAGGGGGCAGGGCATTATCCCGCTTATACCATGGTTACTTACGAAAGAAAGAAATATTACCTCACATAGATTATTAATACTTTAATGTTTTGTTTATCATTAAAATCATATGTTTTTCACGAGAAGCAGCTCAGCGGACTACTAATATCTCTCGTCTGCGATAAAAAGGAATGCTGTGGCTGCAGCATAGAGCCACAATGACTCTGTTGCTTTTCATCTGTGCTGAATTCTGGCCATGTGTCTTCTCTTCTATCCGCCACTCAGCAGTTGATGGACAAACACAGTCAGGTCTGACACCTCAGGAGCTAAAGATCGTGCTGCTGGTCGTCTCAGCAATGAGTGACAAAACTGCAGGGACAGAGCTCTGACCCGCTGAATGTGTCACAGTCTCAGCCGCTCGACAGACCAACTGTTTAATTGTTTAATTGATGTCCAAAGCGAAGTTGTTAACGCCTCTTTAGCCTGCGCGGTCCTCCTGACACCTTGTTTGTCAGTCAGTCAGTCAGTCAGTCAGTCTGTGTCCTGGTGGCTATCTGAGCTCCCACATGTGTGTCCACGGCCTCCAGCCTGCCACTGTCAGATCAGCTTTCCACGGCAGACAGCACAAGGTCATCAGACGGCGACCCTCGGCCGGGGTCGCCCTGCGGTTGCTCAGCCGTCCACACTCATTCTCAGTCAGCCATCGTCCTGCGCTCACCAGTCATCAGGGTGCAGAGCTCTGCCAAACCTTCATCCATCCACATAAACACACTCAGAGCTAAATATCTCACTCTGAAAGCAACACCCCTGACATTTCTAAGCAAGTCATTGATTTGTTATCTGATGGTCAGATACTGATATCAGTTTTATCTCTCAGCAGCTCTGTGCTTTGGGATAAATGGTCCTACATCCATTCCCTGGGGAGATTCATCCAACCACCTCTACCTTAACCAATGAAATAATAATCAAACAGCTTTTAAATGAGACATATTGAGCCCCTTTTCCACAAATTAAAATAGTTCCCAGGTGTCTTAAAGACATGTCTGTGACATGCTTCGGTCAAAATACCCCGAGGATCATCCTCACAGCTCTTTTCATCCACTCAAAACAGCCCTGTTCAGAACGGCTGGTTTCAGTGCCTGTCCCTTTAAATGCAAATGAGCCACTGCTCACTCCGCCCCCTTCTACTGATACCAGTACTCACAGGTATTCGAAAACTAACAACATCATTGGAAGACCAGCTCGTAAAACCACATGGAGTTCAATCTAGGGAGCCTGAAAATTACAGATTTTTTTTTGTCAATTCTCACATTTTGGAGGCCAGACGGCAAGACAAACCAAAGAGCCTTCAAAAATTGACATGTTCCCTTTAAATAATGGACTAGGAATGAAGGAGTAAGCGGGAAATACATGAAGACAATAGTCTACTGAGCAGCACTGAACAGTTTCAGGTAATTGCTGTGTGTCATCCAGACGTCAGCACAGCACTGGAGAGTTCCCTGATCACTGAGCTATAACTCTGTCCTCCTCCACCACAAGAAGCAGCAAATGTTCAGGATGAAATGAATCTTAATAGACGAGTGGAGGACACAATAAGAGCTTTAGGATTCTTGATGGCAATCTTCGCACGCCTTCGGTGGAAATTGGTGCCGCTGTTTAATGTGTTTCCATGTTAGAGAGGACACAATGAGGAGCAATGACAAACTTAACCTTCCAAAACCTTGAACTAAACACTGAATGTGATGTGAACACAAATGATGCACAACATCACAAATGGCAGAGAGGCCGCACCTAGTCATCCTGCACAGGAAACATAATTGAAAAAAGGCAGTGAAGTGAAATTATGTGTTGATGATGTAGTTGTCACTTTACCTATTTTCTTTACAAATCAGTTACCATATACAACCTTTAAAGAACACATGGTATGAGGAATAGGTGAACAACAGGCTATCAGGCCAATGATTTATTCATGCTACAATTTTCTGAACAATATTACAAAACAGAAAACATTTGTGGTAAATTATATAAGAATGTAACGTAAATAAGAGTGAATTGTTAGCTTAATTTCAGTTTACCAATTAAAGGTAATGAACCTACTCCTGTGACTATAGGGATTATGGCAATGGGCTCTATGTACAGCTCCACCACTTCCTGAATTTAAGGCAGGTCCTTCATTTCCTGTTTTACATTATTGGACACACTGATTAATCCAGGTGTGTCTGAGTAGTCACAATGGTCAGACACACCTGGATTAATCAGTGTGTCTTGTGTGACTTGGTTGTTTAGGGTTAAAAAGGCATCAAACAGGCATTCTCTCTCTATTGTAGCATTATGGTGCTTCATAAAGATTTCAATTTGTGGAGAATGAAAACATTAATTTACAAATCCAAGTACTCACTGACAGCGTGTGATGTGTGGTTCACATTTGCAAACAAAACTTTCATCAAAACATTTCATCTTCACAGCTTGACAGAAATGCTGTAGACCAGTGTTCTCTCCTCTTGATTCAATATGAACGTTACAATCAGACTTGGTTTGTCTTGACTGTGGAAATGAGATGTCAGATGTGGGTTCAGAGGCTTTCATTAGTCTCAAACCAAGTGCTTAATAAGTGTGTCACTGATCAAGGAACGGTTGAGTTGACTCAACCAACCGAAGCATTCATTCAAAGCATATGTTGTCATCAATGGTTTTAAATGGATAGTTCAACATTTTGGCAAATTGGCCCATTGCTAATCCCTATAGTCATAGCAATAGGTTTGCTGAGGTGAGCCGCGAGCTGCTCAGAGCTACGCTAACTCATCAAATACACAATCCAATAACTCCAAAACGCTCTTGTGGACAAGTTGTGTGACCTGCACATTCACGACGCTATGAGATAATTTATTTAAACCTGTCATTTACAGGGACGACGAGTTTACAAGCAGCAGCAGAACATAAATACAACTAGAAAATTTCCTCTCGGGAAATTTTGAATGGGCCACGGGAGCTACTGCGGGTTGTGCCATCTCTGTCAACATGGGAATCAAACCCACGATCTTAAGGTCAAGACAGAGCTGATCAGACAGACACATGATCATCTTTCTATAAGCACTGATATGGAGGAGCTGTAACCACATTAGATTAACTGTGTGTGTGTGTGTGTGTGTGTGTGTAGGTGTGTGTGTGTGTGTGTGTGTGTGTGTGTGTGTAACTGTAATCACATGAAGCTGGCTCTAGAGTCTGTGTGTGTGTGTGACTGACTTGACACATAGTTAGTTAGTAGCTGCATCCTGTGTCAGTCTGATTTAGCTGTGTCTGTGTTTATAAACATTTAAACGAGCGCCGGGTGGATTGTTTATGAAGTTAACGAGCTCTGGCCTGAGGATCAAAGAGGTTACCACGGCGATAGGGGCCCCCGCAGGCTGAGACAGACAGAAACGTGGAGAAAAACAGCCATTTTCTGCCTCTAAACCGGTCTCACATTTAGGCTTAGGGTGAGAAAACGGTAACTCCTATCAGAACAAAACACAGATCAACGTTGCTCTAAGGACTTACTGAAAATTTCGGTACGATTTGGTGTTTCTACAGTAAATATTTTGGCGACGCTGGCAGTTTTAAAACATCAGGCCGTTCTGCTCCTCTCAGAAAATATTTGTATTGGACTCAATGAGGAGCAGGGACAGACGTGGCCGCACTCAGAGGCTGATTCTGTCAATTCTGTAAGTCTCTCTGATATTTTGAGCACATGACATGAGAGATAACAAGTTTGTCTTACAAATTCTGAAAAAATTATGTCTGTAGAGTGTAAATTGTGGCCGTGCTGACAGTTTATCCAGAAAAAATACAGAATGTTTCTTCACTCTCTCCCACTCTAACCGATGATGTCACGCACTCTGACACGAACATTCTGTCCAATACACACCCATTATAATCTCATAATTTCTCCAAAAATGATCATGGTCATTGATCATGGATTGATCAAAAACTATATGACCTATCAAAACGTGGAGTAATACGACAATACACAAGACTTGTGTCTACTGTTTAAAGTTTAAATGGAGTCTCTAGATGAAAGTATGCCTGAGCAGTAGACTTTTGTTAAACTCCAATGATTGGTCTTTTTCGCTCTTTTTTTCCCGCCCGTCCCATTGACTTACATGCAAAAATTTTGCGCAGTAAATCGCGACTTACGTCGCGAATAATTCGTACACTGTTGAGAAAAGTAATAGCACACCGATCCCGATCAGGACGCACATTTTGATATATAATTTGTCCTGCAACTCGAAGAGTTGCAGGACTAGTAGCGAACCGAAAGTTGGCCGGAAGTGGAAAAATAACTAGAAAAGGCATTTCCAAGAATGGAAATGGTGTGACTGCTGACAGCAGCTGAACGCTGTTGCAGAATTAGCAAATAGTGCAAGCAGTGATCACCATACAAATGTTTGACCAAGGTCGGACTCGAACCCACAACCTCATGGTCAATAGACCTCCACTCTGCCTCTAGGCCACAGTGCACACACAGTTGCAGAGACTGTTGTCTGTTAATGATCTGCACTCTGTCTCACTCTGACATCAAGAAAGCTTGAGAGTCAAGCTTGAATGACTTAGAATGAAAATTTCTGTGAATAATTGTTATTGAGGCAAGATTTGAACCAGTAACCTTCAGGTCTCCAGCTCAGCAAGCTAACCACTAGGCTACAGGCAGAGACAGTATGTGAGTGGCAAAGAAAACCTTTAATAAGAGGATCACTGGCTCCTGCTTAAAAAAAAAAGGTAAGGAAAGTGCAGAAATTAGCCACACCAAGTAAGACTTAGAATGAAAATTTCTGTGAATTTCAGGCTGAGAGCAGCAGTTTCAACATGAAGCAAGTTATCAGAAGTCAACAGAGGACGACTGGGAAAATAATTCACTATAATTGTTGATGAGGCAAGATTTGAACCAGTAATCGAACCCATGACCTCATGATCAATAAACCTTTACTCTGCCACTTCGCCACAGAGAGCACAGACATAAGCATGTTTCAGACAGAGTTGTGGAGAATTCTCAGCATTGGGCTGAATGAGAGCAGAGAGCTCCCTGGCTGCATTTAAAAAATATTTAAAATTATTATCTAAGTCTCTTTGCATTTTTGACCAGAATTTTAGCCAGAAGACAAGTGTGGCTACAAAACTGGAGAAAATAATTTGTCTAGAGTTTAATTTGCAGAAAAAGTTAAATATTTGAAAAAGTATAAATAGTTAAAAAGAGAAAAGTAATGCCGATAAAGTTCAAAAAAAGCTGCACGTTTTGATATATGAATTGTTGAAATAGCACAACACCTAACACACTAACCATATGGCCACAGAGAACCTGAGTTACAATGAGCTTTATACTATGAGGAATCAAAGACTGTCCAATGACAGCTGAATAATTGGAATCAAAAGTCAAGCAATGAAGTGAAAAGACTGAGGCAGGAATCGAACCCATGACCATATGATCACTAAACCTTTACTCTGCCACTCAGCTACAGAGAGCACACTGCTTTCAAGACTGTTGTCATTCATTGTAATGTGATGATGTGCTGCAAACTGGTATGAGTAATCAAGGAGATAACAAACACCTGTAACCAATTGAAGGCGGGGGAGGAGAGCAGAATTCAACATAACATAACAAGAGTTCTTCCCTTGGATTCGAACCAGTGACCTTAGGGTTGGCAAGCATCCACCCTAACCCCTACACTACAGTGGAGTTGTGAAGAAGAGAGGTTGAGACTTTGATGAATGTGAGATTTTTCAATGATGCTTAAAATAAAAATAAATGAGTATACATTAGCCACACCAAGTAAGGAGAGGACTTTTTTGTGACCTGTGACTATTTTTTGGTGAATTAAAATGAATTAAAAAGCACTTAACAGCAAGTTACAAAGTTGAGCTCCTTCTCCTGCTGATGTGAAAAAAATGCATTGAGCTGAATGGGAGCAGAGAGCTCCCTGGCTGCATTTAAAAAATATTTAAAATTATTATCTAAGTCTCTTTGCATTTTTGACCAGAATTTTAGCCAGAAGACAAGTGTGGCTACAAAACTGGAGAAAATAATTTGTCTAGAGTTTAATTTGTGGCCGTGCTGACAGTTTAGCCAGAAAAACTCTAGAATGTTTTTTTGCCTCTATCCACTCTGACACCACTCTGGCTCTGCTCGTTAGACGCAACACACACACATTATAAAGCTGAAAAAAATCAGAAAAAGTTAAATATTTGAAAAAGTATAAATAGTTAAAAAGAGAAAAGTAATGCTGATAAAGTTCAAAAAAAGCTGCACGTTTTGATATATGAATTGTTGAAATAGCACAAAGTATGAAGGACTAGAAGAAGACCGTAAAAAGGCGGAAGAAAATGGCCAAACAGAAGAACAATAGTGTGACTGCTTCAGCAGTCACACTAACTAGAAAAAGCATTTCCAAGAATGGAAATGGTGTGACTGCTGACAGCAACTGAACGCTGTTGCAGAATTAGCAAATAGTGCAAGCTGTGATCACCATACAAATGTTTGACCAAGGTCAGAATCGAACCCACATCCTCATGGTCATTAGACTTCCACTCTGCCTCTAGGCCACAGTGCACACACAGTTGCAGAGACTGTTGTCTGTTAATGATCTTCACACTGTCAACATCAAGAAAGCTTGAGAGTCAAGCTTGAATGACTTAGAATGAAAATGTCTGTGAATTTCAGGCTGAGCACTAACCATATGGCCACAGAGAACCTGAGTTACAATGAGCTTTATACTATGAGGAATCAAAGACTGTCCAATGACAGCTGAATAATTGGAATCAAAAGTCAAGCAATGAAGTGAAAAGACGGAGGCAGGAATCGAACCCATGACCATATGATCACTAAACCTTTACTCTGCCACTCGGCTACAGAGAGCACACTGCTTTCAAAACTGTTGTCATTCATTGTAATGTGATGATGTGCTGCAAACTGGTATGAGTAATCAAGGAGATAACAAACACCTGTAACCAATTGAAGGCGGGGGAGGAGAGCAGAATTCAACATAACATAACAAGAGTTCTTCCCTTGGATTCGAACCAGTGACCTTAGGGTTGGCAAGCATCCACCCTAACCCCTACACTACAGTGGAGTTGTGAAGAAGAGAGGTTGAGACTTTGATGAATGTGAGATTTTTTGTGAAAAAGTTAAATATTTGAAAAAGTATAAATAGTTAAAAAGAGAAAAGTAATGCCGATAAAGTTCAAAAAAAGCTGCACGTTTTGATATATGAATTGTTGAAATAGCACAAAGTATGAAGGACTAGAAGAAGACCGTAAAAAGGCGGAAGAAAATGGCCAAACAGAAGAACAACTAACTAGAACAACTAACTAGAAAAAACATTTCCAAGAATGGAAATGGTGTGAATGCTGAATGAGCTGAAGAAATTGTTGAAAGAAAGAAAGAAAGATTGAAACAAGAGAGAAAAAAGAAAAGGACAGAAAGAAAGAAAGAAAGAAAGAAAGAAAGAAAGAAAGAAAGAAAGAAAGAATCAAACAAAGAAAGAAGTAAAAAGACAGAAATGGAGTGAAAGAAAGAAAGAAAGAAAGAAATGTAGTAAAAACAAAGGAAGAGAAAAGGAGTAGAAAGAAAGAAAGAAAGAAAGAATCAAACAAACAAAGAAGTAAAAAGACAGAAATGGAGTGAAAGAAAGAAAGAAAGAAAGAAAGAAAGAAAGAAAGAAAGAAAGAAAGAAAGAAAGAAAGAAAGAAATGGAGTAAAAACAAAGGAAGAGAAAAGGAATAGAAAGAAAGAAAGAAACAATCAAACAAACAAAGAAGTAAAAAGACAGAAATGGAGTGAAAGAAAGAAAGAAAGAAAGAAAGAAGAAAAAGAGAGGGGGATGATAGATAGAAAGAGGTAGATGGATGGATGGATGGATGGATGGATGGATGGATAGAGAGGGAAGGATATAAAAAGTTACGTAAAATACAAATGAAGGAGTAGAAGAAAGAAAGAAAGAAAGAAAGAAAGAAAGAAAGAAAGAAAGAAAGAAAGAAAGAAAGAAAGAAAGAAAGAAAGAAAGAAAGAAAGAAAGGAGACAGAGGGGTTAAAAAATAGGGAGGGGTATAGATAGATAGATAGATAGATAGATAGATAGATAGATAGATAGATAGATAGATAGATAGATAGATAGATAGATAGATAGATAGATAGATAGATAGATAGATAGATAGATAGATAGATAGATAGATAGATAGATAGGACACATGTTAAAAGCTGCGTCCTATGTCCTAGGCTCCACCTGTAATTGTACTACTATTAATAGAGTTGGAAAGACTAAACGTCTGAACTTAAATTCATGAGAAAAATATAAATTGTTGGAGATGTTTACATCAAAAGTATAAAATAATTGAGAGGTTGATGAATGTGAGCTGAAAACCTGTGTGTGTGTCTGGGTGTGTGAGTCTGACGGTCTCTCTGTCTGCGTGTAAATGTGCAGAAAGTAAAACTGTTAAGCGCCACAAAACTCCTCTCTCCCTAATGATCTGATTGATTGGCAGCCTGCCCTCAGAAGTTACCATGGCGACTACCATGCTTACATTTTACTGTGTGGAACAGTGTTGTGTTTGTGTGTTTGTCTGTTTGTGTATGTGTGCATGTGTGACTGTGTGTGAGTGTCTGTGTGTGTCTGTCTGTGTGAGTGTGATGCCTGTGTTTGTGCGTGGACATCCTCTGTCAGTCTGGTTTATCATGTGTGTGTGTGGGGCTGTGTTTAAAAACATCTTAACGAGCAGCCAGGCTGCACCTGCACCTGTTCTATTTATAGACTTTGATAACGAGCTGGCCCCAACAGCTGGCCAACTGCACACAGAGCAGAGCAGAGCAGAGAGATTTGAGCTCTGAGCAGCTTCCCAAAACAGCCCAGTAAAAGAGAACCGTGACTCTTATCAGAATGTGGCCATGACTACTGGGGAAGGAGACCTTCCTGAGCACATAGATGTGCATTAAATGTTTGTAGGGCAAAAACTTTTCTCAGGGTCGCAAGGTAGAAAAGGGGGGCATTTCTGCTTTTCTAAAAAAATCAGCTCCTACTTTTCTATTGAAGTGGATGAGCCACTGGAGCGGGTCTAGCTGGACAATTAGGCTCACTGAGACAATTCTGTAAGTCTGTCTGCTGTTTTGAGCACATCAAATGAGACACAACAAGTGTGGCTACAAACCGGTGAGGAAATCATGTGTCTAGAGTTTAATTTGTGGCCGTGCTGGCAATTTATCCAGAAAAAATCCTGAATGTTTTTTCGATACCTCTCACTCTAACGATGATGTCACTCACTCTGACCCAACCCCATACACACTCATTGAAAAGTGTGAAATTTGTCAGAAATCCTCATGTGCTTTTAAAGGATTTATCTCAAAAACGGTACAAGCTATGAAAAAGTTGTACATACAGGATGAATACATTAGAAGTTTGTCTACAGCTCAGAATTTGAATGAAGTCTCTAGCTGAAAGTATGTGGACGCTTTAAAGGCTGAAAGAAGTAAGAAGATTTGAAGAGTTTCAAGACTGTTCCAATGCATTCTCTATGGGGAAAAAAAAATCAGAAATAGTTGAATATTGCAAAAAGTATGAATAGTTGAAAAGAGAAAAGACATAGCACACCTGTCCCGAAAAGGCTGAACATTTTGATATTTGAATTGTTGAAATAGCACAAAGTATGAAGGACTAGTTACATGACGAAGAAAGGCAGAAAATGGCCGAACCGAATAACAATAGTGTGAATGCTTCCAGCATTCACACTAATAAGAAAAAATCCACACAATAACAGTAGTGCCCGGGCTTTGCCCGGGCACTGGTCCCTGCAGCTATTTCATAGCTGTTGGGACCAGTGCCCGGTGCGATTGCCCGTGGCCCTAATTACATTGAATAACAGTTGCAGGATGATTTACATAATAACGGTTAACGATTTACATAATAACGGGACATTACGAGTTGAGTTGCTACTAGATCACTAGTTGGCATCGTTTATGGTTGGAACTACGACGGTATCTGATAGTCTCCGATCCTCCAACATTTGTTCTTGATTAATGAAAACATTCTTGGCAATGCTTTCGCTTTCGTCCGTCTTGTGCCGGTCCAAGAATTTCACTGTGCGCGGAGGCACTTCGCTTTCTGAAACTCCTTGTAGTCCCTTTAATAGTAGTCGTTGTTATGAAACATAATAATTCTATGGTACTTGCAATAATAATAAATCTCATTGAGATCATTGTATATTATTTTGGATTGTAAAGGACATAATGTAGAGAAGGATATCTGATTACCAAATCACCTCTATGAAATGTCTGCATAACACCGAGGTGATTAACATGTTCTCACAGCCAGACACGTCCATCCCTCTGGATTAACTGCAAAGCTCTGAACCAAATGTCACTCTGACTGGTTACGTCAGTTTTAAATGCACCTTCAGTCACACAGGTGAATAAACACCTGTCAGCTCCTGTGTGTTCAGTTAAATTTGAGTGACTCTATGTGTTAAACCATCCCTCACAGTGAAGTTTTTTTTTACTGTATCTATCACTCAGATATTAACGAACATGTAGCAGCCAGGAGGGTGAATTTAAAGGAATATTAGAAATAAAATGACCAGTCCAGTATCCCCTAACATGCAAAACATGATCTCTTTGTAAGTAATCCACAGTATTATAAATAATGCTCCTCTGCTTTGTCTCAGTCCACGGTCAGAAGGAGCAGGAGCCTGTTTGTGAGCTGGTCATTACCGTGTCGAGGACAGTTTCACATATATATCCATGTCCCCATGTCTCCATCTCTGTCAGATGATAATTTGTTCTTGCCCTGATTTCCATGGACCAGAGGGTGTGTAAAGCTTGACTGATGATTTGGAACGGAGTCCCTGGATTTGTCACCGTGTGCCACAGCCTTTTGCAAGAATGACAACTGAGGTATTTTAGCAATTTAAATCTCCAGACGGGTGCAAATCAGTTCAGTTCAAAAGATGCCCATCTGTGGATAGCCGTACGAAAGAAACATCTGAATCTGGCTTTAAAGGTGTAAATATATCACAACATACTAGTGTGCATTAAGAACATTCAGTGAAGTGCGTCTGTCTTGTTTACTTAAGAAAACATAAGAGCTTTTGTCCTACTGAGGGCAACATGAGGACACAGGAAGAAATAGAGTGATTATATCGGAGAGTGAAATGAATAAATTTCCCTGAATGTGGCTTTTAAAATTAGATGTGTGTTTCCTCTCCTGCCGCCTCCGCCAATGATGGTTTGAAGTGGGAACCATTAAAATGAATGCGTTTTAAAATCCTCACATTTCTCAAAAGGAGCTATTTTGTATGTTTTACTATTGCTACGTAGCCTGTGTTAGCATGAATGGCTGCTAATTTACCAGTCCTGCCCAAGAGCTTCAGTCATTATTTTATATTCAATGTGAGAGGTACAGTAATATGTAGTATTATGTCTGCAGTACATGCCGACTGTACACTGACTTATGAGAAAGGGTCAAGATGGTCAGTTAGAAAAGAGCTGCTAACGGGGCGGTGCGTGGCGCAGTGGTCAAGACGGCCTCCCTATGTAGAGGATAGTCCTGACCGCAGGCGTCCCCGGTTCGAATCCCGCGTCGGGCAGACCTTTCCTGCATGTCATTCCCCCTTTCCTGTCTATTTCTACTGTCATCACTATCAAAAAAAGCCAAAAATATACTTTAGAAAAAAAAGAAAAGAGCAGCTAACAGCCAAGCTAGGAGTGAGGTCTGATTCTGAACTGGCCATGTGCCTTCAGCTAAGTAAACAGCTGTTGACAGTGATGTTGGCTGGCAATAGTAACAATTTACTAGGCGTGGTGTCATGTTTGAGGTTTTTTTTAACGAATGCAGAGCACAACAAAGTTTAACGAACAAATTTTGGGAGCCATATTGATGAGTTAACAAGAAAACTATCAAAATATGTCGGACTATTTTGTAAACTGAGGCACTTCTTACCCGGTGAAGCACTTCTTACATTATACCGGTCATTATTTGAACCCCATCTGACCTACTGCAACATAATCTGGAGCAATACATTTCGCAGTTATCTGGAGAAATTGCTGATTCTACAGAAGAAAATTATACGCATTATATCTTGGTCAAAATTCAATGCCCCGTCCGATCCACTCTTTCATCGCTATGGCCTTCTAAAAATTACTGAACTCAACCTTTTTCATAATGCCTGTACATGTATTCTGCTGTCAATATGCTTAACGACAGACTTTGTGACGATGCTGGCAACCAAAAGTTTACCCCTTCACTGAAAGTGCCGACGACGAGGGTCTGCAGCAGAGTTGCAGTCTGAAGACCCAGTGGACGTCTTAGAGGTGAGCATAGTCTAAACTGACATGAAATATAATTTTGTATCTGCTGTACTGTAATTGACAGTGTCAATGAAATGTTTTCCATGTCATTCCTACAGTTGTTCCTCACAGACGAGCTGCTCTAACACATGTGAGCAGACCAACTTGTACGCCAAGCAGGACATAGCGTCTCACCGTGATCTCCCTGCACAGAACAGAGTCCATGCGTGGAAACCAGTGGATGTAAAAGAACTAAAACATGCCTTTAAACTGCTATTTCTGACCGGGATTGTAAAAAAAAAACGAGGATCGAGAACTTCTGGCAGACAGACGAGGCAGACGCAACACCATATTTTGGCTAGACCATGACGCGGAACAGATTCCAGCTCATCTTTAGACTCCTGCACTTCGCTGGCAATAGCAACAAAGAGAGCAGCAGTGACCCAATATTCAAGGTCCGCCCTGTGTTGAGTTACATAGTGGAGAAATTCAAAGAACTTCACCAACCAGGAGAAAACATCTCGATAGATGAGGGCATGGTGCAATGGCGCGGCTGGCTGCCATTCCGTGTGTACAACCCTAAAAAACCAATAAAATATGTGCTCAAGAGCTATATTTTATGTGACTCAAGTGCAGGGTATGTTTCAAATTGCTGCCACGCATGGGGGAAAGGTCAAACCTTTGGTGACATTGTGTTGACGCTGCTTGATCGGCTCATGGGTCACGGTACACATTGTACATGGACAATATTTACAATTCTGTGGGTCTGTGCAGTCAACTCCTGGCCTGGGAGAGCAGACAAACGTGTGTGGCACCCTGAGAACTTACAGGGGTGAACCTCAGGCCATCAAGGAGGTCACCAAGAACCTGAAGACAGATGAGAGACAATGGGCAGGTTATGGTGGTAGCTTGGAGTGACAAGCAGGTGGTGAGAATGAATCGGTCGCTCATACTTAATTTCAAGGCCGATCCATCTAATTTTTTGTCTTCAAAGTAAGAGCCAACCAAGTTTCTATGTGCACGGTGTACAAGTGTGGACAGTGAGAGACTCTTTAGTGCAGCTTCACATGTCCTTGATAAGACGAGAAACCGGTTGTCAGCTGACAAGGTACAGATGTTGTTCTTCATTAAAAAGAACATTCACTTTGAAGTCAGGGCAGAAGTCAGTATAGTAGAGAATTAAGATGGAGGAAAACATGAAAAAATGGCAGCTCTATTAGGCACTTTAAGTTTCTTAACTCATTGAGTGCCAACCACGTAATTTCTCGTTTTTCGTTCCCATGCGTTGAGTGCCAAAAACGAAATTTTTCGTTTTTTGCTTTTTTTTTAAATTATGAAAATAGACACTTTAATACACATTATATGTAAATATGGGGACTCTACGACGAGGAGAACTGAAATAGATGACGATCAAAGTCACATGACAGCTCATGATCTGGAAGTTTTTATCATAACTCAGCTTCTGCAAACGGAGTTCTGCATGCAGATGCAGCGCAGCTGCTCCGCTGCTGCTCCGCTCTCACCCGCGAGGCTGCAGCAGCTGGGAGCTGAACCAGGAAGCTCTCAGCCCACTGTCCCGCCCGGTCTTCATCTGGAGCAACACCGTGTCCTCCCCAAAGTCCTCCCGCGGTAAAATCTGATGGTCTCTGGACCAAAGCAGACCGGCACCACCGACCCGTACCACAGACGGACCGCGACCACCGGCGGGACCGGTGTTCGCGAGCCGCTGTGGCCGGCAGAGCCTCACGTTCCGCGGCGAGAGGCTGTGACACGGCACGGTGCGTCTGTGTTATTGTTGTTTAGTGTGCCCGATGGTGGTTTTGTGAATAGAACAACAATTGTTGTGTATATTTATCTTATACGAGCCCTTTGATCCAGAAATGCGAGTGTCTGAAGAGCGACAGGCACAAACAGAGCACCTTTCATAAAAGACGCTCTATCTCCTTTTCTAGAAAAAAAGGAGGGATTTTGGTGAAACCCAGCCATGTTTAGCTTGACTTTTCTCAGGAACGGAGGCACGTAGAAACAAACGGTTTGTGGCCATTTGAAGGATAAAGTTAAACCTTTCAAATGAGCCACAGTATGTGTTGGTGGCAATAATATAGAATACACTATGGCTCTAAAATAAAAAGTCAAATATGGTCTAATTTGCCGGCACACTTGACTAAAACTTTGGAAAGGAGCGCGGCACTCAATGAGTTAAGTATTCAAATTTTAATGTTTTATTTATTTTAATATTCGGGTTTCATTGTAAGGCTGCTGCTAGTGCTTCCATAGCCTAAAATAAGAATACGCCTATATTCATTTGCTGCAATTTCAAATTGAGAATCTGTTTTTAGAAAATTCTGAGACTGTTATATAATGTTGGTCAGAGTGATTCACTGCATTGTCTTTACCACAGAGTTGGGATTTCTGTTCTTACCGATTTCTGAAAAAGATTGCTCTTGTTTACAAATGAGAGAATAAAAGCTATTAAGCACAGCTTGGATGCAGGCCTATTTCTTTATGTACAGGGAATTAAATGTTGTTTTCCCACACAAAAAAAGCGATATCGGATCGGAAAATATCGGGATCAGCCGATCTTCAATTTGAAAAGCTCGGAATGACAATATATTCGGCAGTTGTGACACGTGTGCGGAGCGCAGGTGTCAGGCTCTAGCAATATGGCGGAACAAGAGCTTGTTGCAAAGAAAAATACGAAATCCCCTATTTGGGATTATTTTGGATTTACGCCAGACTCGACCGGCAAGCCGTAGGGACACAAGTCAGGTGATATGTCGTCTGTGCTCGAGTGGTACAAAAAAATGCATTTATGGTATGTAGATAAATAATTTCAACAGAATAATTATATTTTATCTGCCCCTGACAGCAATGCCTGAACCTTGTCTCTAACTTTAATATACAAACTTGGGATCGCTGTTTGTGAGAAATGTTTCCGTCCGGGCAGCTCGTACTGGGCATCTAGGACCTTTACCATGTCCATAAAGGACTTTTTTCCACCGTGTGGAAAGAGACTAAAGAATGAATGAATGAATAAACGAATACATGAATAAATAAACTAACTAACAAATAGATGAATTAGCTCATAATTATTCCATTCTATTGTTAGTTACGTCTCACTTATTTGTTTATTAATTTATTTATTCATTCATCCGTCAGTAGGACTGCGCAACTCGCTGGGGCTCCAAACTGGCAATGGTGGAGCGCATCCTCAAGCAGGCCCAAGCCATCAAGCTTGTCCTGTCTGATGACAGAAGAAGCGAACTGTCCCTGCACTGGCAGGACACGGACGTCTTGAAAGCTGTGAACGACGCACTGAAACCTGTCGGTGACTTCACTGATATTTTGTCAGGGGAAAATGATGTGACCAGTTCCTCTATCCTCCCCATACTCCAGCTCTGCAAGGGCAATGTGTTGGCTGTGTCAGAAAACGACCTCAAACTAACAAAGTCAATAAAAACTGCAATTCTAAAAAAACTGGAGGCCAATATTAATCTGATTCAGGGCGCAAATTAATGCGAAAATGCACTTTCCTCGACCCTCGTTACCGTGGAGGATATGAGGCTGATGATAACGCACTGGCTGAATTACAGGCTGAGATCGTGAGCTTAGAGGGGCAAGCAGCATCAGCAGCAATGGCCATCAGAATTGAAGAGGAAGAGGCACAACCCGAACCCTCATGAAAAAAGATGTCGCTGGGAACCCTCCTGCAAAAACGACCCGCTGCAGCGGCAGGTCCTATCGGGTTACACCCCGCCTTTCCGAAGCCCCGCCTTTCCGACAATAGACTTCCATTCATCGTAATAGCGGGGTTTTCTATTTTTTCTAAAGACCCCGTTATTCCAAAAAGGCTATTGGGGGAAACCCCCAGTGCGCAGTGTGCATTGATCCTTTTTTCCTTTTTGGGGTCGAAACGGATCATGTGCATAATTAACTGCAAAACAAGCAAATACTTCATATTAATGACATATAATGTTCATTATGCTTCTAGCCTGTCTAGCCTCTACCTGGTCTTTTTACTAAACTTAACCAACGCCTTTCTTCATTGCCTCAACCCAGAGCGATAGATATAACAGAGTGGCGACACTCCCATAGGACTCCGTTGTAAAAAATGGCGGGCCGACTTCCGGGTTATGGAGCCCTCAATAGTTCCAAACATTCCTCCCGCGGCGCTGGACCACGTCTGTTTCTATGGCTGCACAGCAAGAAACTACTGAGCTACGTTGACGAAATACCGACCAATTTTAAGTTATAAAGTGGTAATAATCTTTCCCAAGTACAGTAACCATGTTGACTTAACAAAATAAAAATTATTAGACTGATCGGTTCATTGAAAAACATTTATTTATTTACGTAACTGTGGTGATTTCAGTCCGTAGCCCAGAAGCAGCCCTGCTCACTTTTCATTCAAACAAACTAATGCCACTGCCACAGTTGTTAAATTTCATCAATGAGGCCAACATTAATCGCTTCAAAATAATTTAACAAGCCAGCGGTAAACCTCTAAAAGCATGCGGATACGTTACTTGGCTCGTTTTCTCCGACGGGAGGACGGACAGTCGGCCCCGGCAGATCAGCTCAGTAGAGCGGCTGCTGCTGCTGTGACAGCCGCTGCCCCTGGTCCCCGGTCGGGGCTCACACAGACTCTGCACTTCTCCCAGAACAAACATCGGTGCAAGTTCCTAACAAACGTTATGAACTGACCACAGACTCCGGATTAAACGGTGACTTTCTTGCATGAAAAAAATATTAAAACTGTGACGTGTTGACAGCGCTAAAGCCAGGTTTTGGCAGCTTTACTGCTGTGGCTCGGTTGCCGCAAAATGGCGATATCGATGCTAATTTCTGTTGGCCCGTCTATGAGGTTTTGCATTATACGTTAGCATTAAGCCAGCGGGCTTTATATTTAGGTGATACTGGCTGTGTGTGTGTTTTGAACGTTGTTTCAAACTGTGTGGGTTTGATTGAACATCTTTTATGCTTAAATATATATATTCCCACTTAATATATTGCTTTACTCCTCTTCTTATGCCATTTTTACTGTAGGGCAGGCTAATCTTCACTTTAGAGTGACAAATAAAACCTTGAAGCAAGAAGATTTTGCCTTTTGTTTGAAAACTGACATTGATGTACATACAGTAATTCAGTAACAGTTGTAAATATACCTTTGTACGGTTTATTTTTTAATATTTACCGTCCAAAAGCAAGCTCAGTGCTGTCTGTCCCATAGCAGAACATGACAGCGGCAGCCTCGTTTGGAACTATTGGGAGCTACATGAACCACGTGACCGCGCTGGCGGCGACATCAAAGGCTGTCGCCACTCTGTTATATCTATCGCTCTGCCTCAACCCAACCAAAGCATCTCCCTCAGTCAGCTGTCAGCACGAGCTGCAGCTGGCTCGCGCCCGTGTGAGCTCAAGCCAGCTTCAGCCGCACTCGAGCGGCGCAGGGTGGGGGGGTGAGGGTGGCAGTGTATTTCTTTTACTGTGTGTGAGATCTCTAACAACGGAGTCGGGGAGAAAGCAAGTGGGACAGATCTGCCCAGTCTCTGAGCAGCGCACGTTTTACAGACAAGCCACAAAGCAGAATGTAAACAACGTCACGCCGTTCAGCGGAATAGCGGTGTTTCGAAGTGGGGTTATTTCGGAACAGCGGGGTGTCGAAGTGGAGGTGTGTTGGAATGGAGAGCTGTCCCCGTCCTATCGGTACCGCAGAGGAGCGAGCCGGCGCTGAAATAACAGCCTACTGTTTGGAGGCTGTCATTCAAGGAGACGAGGACCCACTTCTCTGGTGGAAATATGCTGCCAGTTGTCTTCCCCAGATGTTAAAGCTGGAAAAAGTAAACATGCTAGTTTTTCTGGCAAAAAATCAGCAACGCTTAACGCTTAGTGCTCAGGCACTAAGTAAAGTGTTTGGGTGCTTTGGGAATCCTCAGACAGCCTTGTTTCTTGAAATGCTTATGACTTTACACACCATTGTAGATGACAGAACAGCCTACCGTGAGAGACTGGCCTACAAGTTGCTAATAACGCTGCCCATCACACAAGTAGCCTGTGAGAGAAGTTTCTCAACAGTGAAATTCATAAAAAACAGACTTCAGGTGCGTTCACACCGGACCGGAGCTTGTCTTTTATCTGGTAAATGGAACCAGCTATTACACCGGGGACAGATTTAGCAATGCCTAATCCTTACGTGCTCATGGACAAACAAATTTTGGATGGGTGCTGGACCTCCGCATTTTCCGACACGAAGACAAAACTGTCGTCATGTCAGTAAACATCACAAGCCTCACAAACATAGGGCGGGCCTTACTCAAATCTTTTTTAAATCAATTAAGAGGGGTGTTCAAAGCATGTATTTTAGTGTGTAGAAGACAAATCTGAATTAAATTTTTAATTCTGATAATCCCAACCTACATCAATTTGCAGTTGATTATTTTTAAATTTCGGGTTATTTTGCTATTCTTCTGGAATGATTTGAATTGTAATTGTGATACCATCTAGCTCAGAAATGGTAAGAAAATTACTAATTTGAGGAGGTTTATCAAGTGAAACATAAAATTTTATATGATTAGAGGTAGGGATGTAAACAATTAATCGACAATTGATTAATTGTGATAAGAATTTAATCGATTAAATAAAATAAAATTAATAGCAATTAATCGATCCCTTTCAATGGGAGTTTTTCTGTGAAATGTAAACAAGCAAAGCCGACATAATGTAGCGGATCTCTGTGTAAACGTGTGCGCAGCGCACTGAGCACACAAGGGAGAGAGGAGGTGAAAAGAGACAACAACACTGTTACCTGTTGTATGGGACTCAGGCTGTACCATCCCTAAAACGCCGCCGACCCGACACTGATCACTGCCTGGGGAGTTTTTTGACGATTTTTGTAGAGCCACAGTGTATTCTATATTACTGCCACCAACACATACTGTGGCTCATTTGAAAGGTGAAACTTTCTGCTTCAAATGGCCACAAACCATTTGTTTCTACGTGCCTCCGTTCCTGAGAAGACTCAAGCTAAACATGGCTGGGTTTCACCAAAATCCCTCCTTTTTTTCTAGAAAAGGAGATAGAGCGTCTTTTATGAAAGGTGATCTGTTTGTGCCTGTCGCTCTTCTGACACTTGCATTTCTGGATCAAAGGGCTCGTGTATGATAAATACAACAATTGTTGTTCTATTCGCAAAACCACCATCGGGGGCAGGGGGGGCGCCACTTATAAACAATAACACAGACGCACCGTGCCGTGGCACAGCCTCTTGCTGCGGAATGTGATGGTCTCTCGGCCACAGCAGGTCGGGAACACCGGTCCCACCGGTGGTCGCGGTCCGTCTGTGGTACGGGTCGGTGGTGCCGGCCTGCTTTGGCATCACATTTTACCGCGGGAGGACCTTGGGGAGGACATGGGCTGCTGGAGCCTCGCAGGTGAAAGCAGAGCGTCTGCGCTGCATCCACATGCAGAACTCCGTTTGCAAAAGCCGAGTTATGATGAAAACTTCCAGATCATGAGCTGTCATGAGTTTTTGATCGTCATCTATTTCAGTTCTGCTTGTCGTAGAGTCCCCAAATTTACACATAAAGGTGTGTTTAAGTGTCTAGTTTCATAATTAAAAAAAAAAGAAGCAAAAAACGAGAAATTACGTGGTTGGCACTCAATGATTATGATTATCGGTGCCAAACGTTTTCCGAGCCGATTGTCGTGAGAATTTTGACAATACACCACACACTACAAGAGAATCTCATAAGATAATCTTAAAACCTTAAGATAATCAGCCAATTTTTGTCTTTGGTCGGAAGGGGGAAAATCGGGGCAAAATCAGCCCGATTATCTTTATGTGTGTGTTAGGCTTTATCAGTTAATCGATCATCGATCAATAAGGTCTATCAACTATCGATTAATGAATTAATAGATAATTTGCATCCCTAAATTAGAGGAAATTCTGGAGGGAAAAAGTCTTCTACCTCATAAGAGCCACCTGATAGTTAACTGTGCGTTCTAGGGGTGTCAACAATAATCGATTCGGCGATGCATTGCAATGCGGGACATGCACGATTCAGCATCGATGCGGCAACATGCCATAATCGATTATGTCACTGTTTATTTTCTGGCCTCAAATAAAGTTGTGAAGTTTCAATTACCTCCGGGGGCATTTCCGGAGCAACGACATGCGCAGCCTGTAGCTACATGCTAAGCGACAGCACCAGCGGCAGCACCAGCAGTAGCAGTGTTGCCTTTTTTTTTTTTTTTTTTTACACCCGCGGTCGGGTTGAGAATTAATTAATTAACGCTCATGAGTCCGGCCGTGTTGGGTCCGAGATTCAACAAGCCGGTCGGGTTTTACCGTCACTACAGGCAGTATGCCCGTTTATCACCAATAAACACAGTAGAGGAGGGTGAGTGACTGAGCTCAGGCTGTGTACGGGGGTCTCTGATGCAGAGAGAGAGACCTGCCGTGCCGTGTAAAAAAAACAACAACAAAAAGTGTCACGACTTCCTGTATCCTGTATGTAGGCTTTCATATTGATTTTGAGTTAATATTGACAAGACACGGCTCCAAAGGTTTGTTTGTTTTTTCCTGCGACCAATCGACCAATGAAATTTTGGTCGGCTAATTTTTGGAGCCCTAGAAGTGATTTATGTTTTCTTTTTCAGGTTTGAAAATGCCATATCCTACCCTGTACCATTCAATTTTATTTTATTTTATGACATTTATGTCAAAGATACAGGAGAGTGATAATACACACATAGCAGCCGATAAAATCTGTTGTTCAATATCTCATGACTGATGAAAAATTTGCTGTGTTGCGTGCCGTAGAATTTTGATGCATTGCAATGCATCGCAATGCATCATAGAATCGAATCGAATCGAATCATTTCCTGCTGAATCGTAATCGAATTGAATCGTGACGGCAGTGCCAATGCACACCCCTAGTGCGTTCACACCAAAAGCTTCCAAAGCGTCAAAAACGCTTGAGGGTGGGCGTCAGACAAGATAGCTCCCAAAACGGCAAATATTTTCAGCCGCTTTGGCCGCTTGTCACGTGACTGACGTCAAAGTTCAATCGCGCTGGTCATTGGGGAGCCGAAATACAAAAAAAAGAAAAAAAAAGGCAGCCGACAGCGTTTTTGACGCTTTGGAAGCTTTTGGTGTGAACGCACAGTAAGGCTCCCACATACTCGGGCGGACTGTGCGCGTACTGTGAACCGCGCGGACTCCACATGCACTGTCCGCGGAAGTTTGAGGTGTCATAGTCAGGTGTACGGTGTCATCGAGCAGTCTATTGTCTGACACTGAGTACGCGTACGCAGAGTCCGCGCAGTCATAAAAATTGAGCTTTGCGCAGACGGGTCCGGGTTTAAATTCATACTGTGTTGAGTTATGCAGTAGTAAAATGGCTCATGTTAAGACAAGGACAAAATCAAGCTCTCATTTGAGTATTCTTGTCGGCAACGGCCGGGAGCTGTTGGTGTCTGAACTGCCAACTGTGAGGGATATCCTGAGGTATGGCATCTACTTGAGAGAACAATGTGACCGGAGGAACTACCCAGTGGATCAGCTGGTGGGTGACATCTACCCTGCTCTGATTGATCAGTGGAGAACAGCTAATGCTCTTTTCAAACCAATTGTTATTAATGAAAAGGTGACCATCATGTCCAAGCTCAAGGACGTCTGGAATCAGGCAGTGAAGTTTTCTCTTGGGAAGGTCAAACTTGATGCAAAAGAGAGGTTCATGCTCAAGTTAGACAAGTTATTTGATATTTTGACTTGCAAGTGTCAGATAACCAATTGTGAGGAAGAAGGCTGTGAGGGCTGTGTGAACCAAGCCCACATTAACTGTCCCTGCAGCAGAGAGAAAAAGATTCCTGTTAAGGAGCTTGCCTACATCAAGGGCCAGAAAGAGAAGGTTGGAAGTAAGGGTCCCCACCAAATGGGGGGCCCTGATCTGCCAGAGCACAAGAGACAGGTGAAGAAATTGGAAAGACAGGGGATGGAGAAGAAGGGAGAGGAAAGGAGAAGGAGCAAGAGGGAAAGTTCTGCAGCAGCAGAGAAGGCAGTCAAGAAGAAACATTGAGAGATTTTTGGCAGATGGTGATGAGGATCTGGAAGTGGAGAGAAGTGGTGCTGAAGATGAGTTTGTCCCTGAAACTGACCCTGAACCTGCAGCTTCAGTGAAAGTACAGAAAAACTATGATGAGATTCCAAACATAGCCCTTGCTAGTGTAAGGTATGGCATAGAGCTGAAGCCAACTGCAGCCATAGCAACTGCAGCCGAAGACGACACAAGTAAAGTGATTGATAAGAACAAGGTCAAGAGAGCACAGGAGAAATTGATGAGAGAGCTGGGAGAAGAGTTTGAGGAAAAGTGCAGGGAGGAAGGTGGGATCTCCTGTATCCTCTTTGATGGGCGGATTGACCTGACCAATGTGATGATGGAGGCTGAGGGCAGTGTCCAGTCTTATTCTGCAAAGATCAAGGAAGAACACTATACTGTTGTTGGGTAAAAAGTACCCCGTTCGTTCACCATTGGATCACTGAACAAACTGAGACAGACACAATTGTGACTTTTTACTTGCAAGGGGAGCGCGGCACTCTCCTCGGTGCTCTCTGCCAACTCCATCTTGCAAGGGGAGCGCAGCACTCCTCTTGGTGCTCTCTGCTAACTCCGTCGCTCCCCAGTTTGCAGCTTCCTTTTATTTGAGTACACACCAGCAGGTTATACAGGTAAAGCATTGTCGGTTACATATATGGGCATTGTCCACTACTCTTACATGTAGAGACATCTGTCAGTTATGCAAACTAACTAACGGCAAACTAACTAACGGTTAGGTGAGAAGCAGGTGGCCCGCGAGATAGCATGGTTACACATCCTCCCTTACTGGTTCCGCAGAGGTCGGCTGATGAGAGTGTCTCTCAATATGGTACATTTTATCCTAACAACTGTAGTGTCGTTAGTCAGCCGGGCAGCAACTATCTGTTCCACTTAACCCCAGAGAAAGCAAGTAAAGAGGAGTCACATGCAGAGAAGATTCTATTTTATTACCTAATGTATACTGTTATTTATCTCAATCTTTGCACATGATGTTATTGCCTAATGTCCACTGTTATTTATCTCAATGTTGGCAAAAAGCACTGTACAAACTCATCTATTTTCTTTACCAATGTATGTGAAAATTGTGGTTTTGACCTTGAGAAGGAAAACCTGTGGTAGTAAAGCACTTACATCACGGTATTGAAGCCTTTGGGTTTATTTGCATGAATAGGCCACAGAAATTCACATTATAAGATTGAGGTCATAAGCAAATTTTACACTCCACCACCTCATATGAAATAGACTTAATGCCTAAAAAATTTTTAAAACAATCTTATCACAAAACACATATTTCAGATTTTTTTAGAGACTGCTAAACCTCTAAGAAAGTGGTGGATTGATCCCACATAACATTGATCACCAATAAGTAAGAGCATTATGTTGTTACAACTAACTGTTACACAAGACAAAGTATTTACAAAAATTATGTTACACTGCAGTGTACAGTCTGGGTTTTCCATTTCTAGTCCATTCATTCCTCAGACTGATAATCCTCATTACCCAACTCAGACTGATAATCCTCATTACCCAACTTCTCCCTCACTATCTGGTAACATGAGGTGGCCTGTTGATTTCATGACAATACTAGGAGACATATTAGTTAAAGCACAGCACACAGTTACAATCTTGTCTATGAAGGAAAATTCCTCGCTCTCAAATGGAACCAGTTGGCTCACTGGTATGGTGCGTTTAAGTATGTGATACTTGTTGCGTACCAAACCAATAATCCGTTCAACATGGACTCTAAGGCCCAATCCCATTTCACCCCTTGGCCCTACCAATTACCCCTACCCCTCCGTTTTGCGCGTTCACGTGTAGGGGTAGGGGTGTCCCAATTCCGTAAGGACAGAGGGGTAGGGGGAAGTGGTAGGGCTACATACCCCTCCAAACGGAGATTTTTCAGAGGCACACTCCAAACGGAGGGGTATGAAAAGTTTCCCAGAATGCATCTTGCGGCAGCCGGCAGCGGTGGCTGTAAAACGAAAAGTTGTTTTATTTCTTGCTGTAGCGCTGTTATTACGTCACTTTCTTAAGTTTTAATATTTTTTCTTGTGAGAAAGTAACTGTTTAGGTCCCAAATGTGTGGTTAGTTTATCCAAATGACGGCTGGTTAGAAGTTTGCTCCGACGATTTTTCGGAGAAGTGAAGCTCCAGGAGGAGCGGCTCCTCACAGAGGCAGCAGCCGGTCTGCAGAGCTGCTCCGCCGGCCAAATTACGTCCTCGTCCCGGTCCCGCCGGGAGAGAAGGCGGTCGTTAATTAACTTATCCGCGGGTTTTTAGAAGTTTACCACCAGCATGTTACATTCTTTTTAGCATTTAAATGTTGCTCTCATTGATGAAATCTGACAATTGTGGCAGTAGCATTAGTTTATTTGAATGAAAAGTGAAGCTTCATGTATCAGACAGAGGAGCAGGCAGCGCTGCCTCTGGGCTCTGTGTACAGAAATCACCACATTTACATAAGTAAATAAATGTTTTACAATGAACCGATCAGTCTGCATTAAGTTTTATCTTATTTTATTAAGTTATATGGTACACGCTATTTGATTTCTGGCAAAAGCTCGCCGCATCAGCTTACGTTACGTTCCTTTCTGATTAGGTCCGTCTGTCCGCTCGGAGTGGTCGAGCCGACCAGCGTTTCAATCAGTTGCAATCTCGAAGCAGTCAACAATAACTGCAACCCGATTGCCAAATGCCTCGATAAATTGATGTGGCATTGTGAACTGCAGACAATGCCAAGCAGGCCAATGTACCAAACGTGCCAAATGGAAATGTAGTACTCCCATGGTCTCTCTAAACATTTTTGACACCGTTGTATGACTTGTATGAAAGAGGTAAGCAAGGTGCTGTTGGGGCAGATCCAGTCTCAATCGCATCAGGGTGAGGAGGAGCATTTGGAAAGGAGACAGTTTTCTGCCTGTCTTTGTAAGGCATGGAATGATTACAGTGTGCAATGCCTGCAGTAAAGTCCAGTATGGCAGTCCAGTGTAGTACTTTACTTTCTCATCTCTGGCCTTGTCATCATCGTCACTGAAGAATGCCTCGTCCATCTTCAGAGCCGAGAGCTCCTTCTTTAAGTTCATCTTTTCCTCAAACAAGTGGTTCATTTCATCCTGCATTGACCTAATTTCATCATCCTTTCGTTTACAAGCAACACATTGCTCATTCTCCCCAATGTTGTTCTGTGGTAGAGCTTCTTCAACAAGCTCCACCACAGAACAACATTGGGGATCTGACACTTGTATAGCCTCATCTGGTGTGGGAGGAGCAGGTGCAGTAGCATGAACTGCAGTTAGAGTCTGCTGTCTTTTTGCTCTCCGCTGAAATCGCTCAGTATCTGGAGCTTTCACTTCTGTGTGTCCCAGATGTAATGAAGGCGACCAGTCAGGATGGGTTTCATTCATCTGATAAGCAGGCTTCCCTGAAAAAACACAGAACATGTCCTTGATTAGTTTTCTCGCAATCCAGGGGTTTCAGTAGCTGGCCCAAAAGTAAGACGTAACTCATATTTTTGAGATTACAAGATTAATTTATTTGTCACAGAGTAATATGCAATGAAATAGTTTCCTGGTTGCTCATAAATATAAATAAAATGAGAATAGAAGAATAGAATAGAAAATTCCCCAGGAGGGAAATACAAATCGTCCAGCAGCCTACATAGCCTAAAATGATATGACATATAAAATGATATAAAAAGTAAAAACATGTATAGCCTAACAAATGGCCTTGTGCATCTTGATGGCAGCAGGAATGAAGGATTTCCTGAATCTTTCTGTTCTACAGGTCAGGGAGCTGAGCCTGTTACTGCGGCTGCTCCTCTGACCTGTGAGAGTCCTGTATAGAGAATGTGAAGTTACGTCACGCAGTGGGACGTTGGGCGCCCTCTTTGGAGGATTGCGGATGTAAACACTTGCTCGTCTCCCTAAAAAAAGTTCCCCAAAGTCGCTTAAAAGTAATCATGGTGGGACAGTACTGCTGCGTAAAAAATGCCACAGTAGTATATGCACTAATACCAAAAACAAGATAGTTCACGATGTCTGGATAAGTCAGTGGAGGGAGTAAATCTGGGTCTTGAATCCAGTCCCCACTCACCGTTTACGTTTGCGTTCCTCCAAAGATGGCGTCCCACAACGCAAAGCGGCGTGACGTCAGCTTCACATTTTCTATAGAGGGTGTTCGGGGTCATCCAGGATGGCCTTCAGGTTACACCCCATCCCCCACAGCCTCCACCAGTTCTGCTCCCCCTCCCATCACACAGCTACATTTCTTGATGGGCTTGTCTAGTCTGTTCCTGTCCCTGATGTTGTTAACCCCAGCAGACAATGGCAAAGAATGTAACACTTGTAACAATGGACGAATAGAACATGGGCTGCATTGCATTACAGATGTCAAAGGGCCTGAGTCTTCTCAAAAAGAAGAGCCTGCTTTGTGTCTTTTTGTACAGACCAATCCAACCTGCCAGCAAGGTGGATTGACAATAAAACTACAATGATGTAAACAATGTAATTAAGTATAATCTAAATAATGTTATGATAAATTAAAATATGAGAGACAATGGATGGAAAAATATTAGAGTTGGAGTTTAAAGAAAACAGAAAACTGCATTGTAAAACCTCAAAATTAATCTGCTATAGAGGGTGTGCTTTGATTTTGCTTTATTTACTACCCTCAGCTAGCTTGGCTAACATTAGCAGCCTACCACTAAATGCTGCGTATTAAACAACATAAAATGTTTTTATTATAACTTACCAGTGTGAAAATGTGTTGAACACACCAACATGTGTCGTGTGATGGAGGAGAAAGTAAGGCGCCTCTTGGTTACCTCTGAGATCCGAGGTCCTTGGTTTTGTTTCCAAGCAGGAAAGGAAAAAAACCTCAGCCCATCGATCTTCTTGCCGCTGCGATCATGCGACCGAGTGTGGCAGTTACCACACAACAAGTCTGCACCATCTTACCGGGGGAAAAAACACTACCGAAAATGGTAAATGGTAAATGGGAGGATAATATACCGAAGACACTCCACTACTATCGTTTTCGAATTGCCCGCAAAGCCCACAATGCATTGCGGTTTCCCCACCCCGTGACGTCACCCTTTTGAGCACTATACTGTCAAGTACAAACTTGCAGAGAACTAGTGTATTTGTTTTATTCTTTATACATGTTTAACATTCTGATATTGTTGAAAGGATGTGTTGTAATCTTGGAGATGTGCGCTTTAACTCATGTTGAAATAAATCTACATTGTGAAGTAACCTTTACTTGCACTGAATTATTTTAGAAAAGTACAATGAATTCCAAGGCTTTAGAGAACAGTGTGGTATTGCAGACATAACATTTATGGTTATTATTATTACATTATTGTAATAATAGGTTTTTATCAAAAGTGGGCCAGTCTGAGGCCTGACTGCAGGGGTGAAAGAGAGTCCCACTCCGGTCCTGTTTACAAGAGAACAACTGTACAGATGTTGAGATGTCACTAAGGCAAAATACAATTGAGTCAACTAGTACTAGTACACCTGAAAATGATGGCCAACACAAAAACCTCTTTTTCTCAAGATGAATGAATGTCAAAATGGCTTTTTTGGCTAAACTAACTCAAGACAGCAACAAGATCAGGCCGTCTTAGCTGAGGATGCTGGCATTGTTAATTTAGCTGCTGGACAGGCCTATTCTGCTCGGGGAGGCAACCTCAAAAGCCTCAGAAAATGTTTTCACTCCTCTTTCTTGACACTTGACTTGGGGTTCCTGATCTAGACCAGTGATATAGCCAGACACTTCCATTTACTCTGAAGCATTTTGTTCAAGAACTGGAAAAGCAAAGCTTCTCTGACCAACCTGCATACATCCACAGCATAAACTTCCTTTGCTTCATTAGTCAGTTTATGATGGGCATTAGGGAATGTTTGAAAATTTGCAATTTGGGCCAAAAACAGTCTGTATTATTTGCTTCAGTGTAACAGGTCTGAGCTTCCTGTGGCAGGTTATCCCACACTATAAACAGCGCTGGAAGGTGGCCTAGTGGCTAACTCAGCTAACACTGTAAATCCACACCACTGGCCTTGCTTGAATTACCTCATGGCGGCGATCCCACAGTTGAAAAGACTTACGGCCATCGTTGTGAAAAGATGGCGGCAAAGGACTGATGGTCCGCGGCCTCCCTGCGCACGGCTGGACGGAGTCACAAGCTGCAGCTGGAGCTCCAGTGGTGCTCTGCTGGCTTTCTGCTCTCCACCTGGGATCGGCTCCTCGTCCCTTCCCCTCCCGTGATGTTTTCTGTAGCTTTCCATGGAATTAGAGGAGCGAAACACGGTTTATAAACTCACTTGAAGCTAACAAAACAAAATAACAATGATGGTAATGACGAGTTAACTCACTGTGCTTCAAGCTAAGCTCCGCTAGCGGTTAGCGCGGCTAACGTTAGTCTGTAGCTTCACAATAACATTCCAAATACACCGTTCCATCTCCCAGCATGCCACGGACGTCCATGTTGCAGCAACGTTAGAGACATTTAAAGTGTACAGATCGAAAAACGATAAATGTTACGACGCCTACACTATTGTATTTCGTGTTCTCTATCTCACTGTCATCATAGTAAGTATAGCGTACAGACCGCACCACCACAGAGAAGGCAGGTGCGCTGGAGCACTTTAAAGGTCCCATATTATGCAAAATACACTTTAGAGCGGTTTTCTATCAATAATATGCATCCCCAGCCTGTCTACAATCCCCCCTGGTATGAAAAAAGTTCATCCTCTCCCTTTTTTGCTTTCTCTGTCTTTAGAAAATGTGTACAGGCCAGTTGAAGATAGTCTGTCCGTGACGTAGACTGGACGCCACCCCCTAGGTTGGTGGCACCGCCCCAAGTGAAAGTTTGACACGGCCGAAGAAATTTTCTAAACCGTGCCATTTTTTTCCCCGCTCGCTAACATTGCTCCGGTTAGAACAATGGTACGACCTGGAAGAAGCGGTTGCTCTGTTGTTGGCTGCACACACGAGCGCCAAAGTCATCAGATATCACCACATTTCAATCAATAAATGTTTTAAAATGAACAAACTATGCAAGTCTGGTCGCTTTTCCGCTGTCGCCCCCCCCCCTCCCCTTTATTTACGTTAATGTGGTGATTTCAGTACATAGCCCGCTCCTCCTCACTCTTCATTCAAACAAACTGCCACTGCCACAGTTGTTAAATTTCATCAATGAGACCAACATTAATCTCCTAAAAATAATTTAACCAGCCAGCGGTAGACTTCTAAAAGCATGCGGATACGTTACTTGGCTCATTTTCTCCTCCGGGAGGAGGACAGATGTCCGTGCCGGCAGATCAGCTCAGTAGCAGTGTTGCCAACTTGGCGACTTTGTCGCTAAATCTGGCGACTTTCCAACCCCTCTTGGTGACTTTTTTTGTCAAAAGCGACTAGCGACAAATCTAGCGACTTTTTCCCGTGATATTACAAACGTTTCTGGACCTGAAATCACGTTATCACAGCTGTTTTCAACGAGCAGCGGCGCTGCCGCGGGCACTCACAGGTATTCAGCCTACACACAGTAGTGTCACGGAGCTGCCTCCGCTGCATTCAGAGACGCACTGCTCCACGCCACAGACATAAAGAGCGCCGCTGGCCGCCGCTGCGGGCACCCCCCCCCCCGCCCCCCCCCGCGCTGAGATAATGACGTCATTTAGCGACTTTTAGCGACTTTTACGACAGCCAATAGCGACTTTGCTTACTTGGCAACACTGCTCAGTAGAGCGGCTGCTGCCGCTGCCCTGGTCCCCGGTCGGGGCTGGGACAGACTCTGCACTTCTCCCAAACAAACATCAGAGCAAACTGACCACAGACTCTGGATTAAACTTTCTCGCAGGAAAAAATATTAAAACTGTGACATGTTAACAGTGCTAAAGCCAGAATTAAAACAGGTTTTAGCAGCTTCTGTTAGCCCGTCTATGAGGTTTCACATTATACGTTAGCATTAAGCTAAGCGGACTTTATGCTTAGTTGTGATACTGGCTGTGTGTGTTTTGAACGTTGTTTCAAGCCTAGTTTGGGACTATTGGGAGCTACATGAACCACAAGACCGCACTGGCGGCGACGTCAAGAGCTGTCGCCACTCTGTTATATCAATCGCTCTGGCCATAGTGATACATCCACCCATAAACATTAGCCCATGCTACCATTAGCCACATCCTGTCCCTGAGGCAGAATCTTTCCTACTATGGCCACGCCAAGACCCGCCTTACTAGGCCTCTGATTGGCTGAGAGGGGCAGGCAAGGCTGTGACAGACGGAGCTCATTAACATTTAAAGGTGCAGGCACAGAAACAGCTTGTTCTCAGCAGAGCTCATTTGAGCGACTTTTAGACAGCTGACATTCAGGACCACGGATCAGTTTGGGGCAATACATTTTGAATACAGTGTGGTTGGACGTCTGACAGCTGTGTGAAATTGATTAAAAAGAGTATAATATGGGACCTTTAAATAGCGCGTATCGAACATCTAATGCTGGGTGGTGGAGCGATTTTACACAGGCTGCCTGCACTGAGATGTGCGAGGATATCACGGTGCACAAGACGGGGAGTCTCACGGCTCCACTACCACAGTGTAACTCCCACCCATTTTTCTCCCACGGGTAACAGAGTTGACATATAATTAATCTACTGTTGGTGTATTATCAACATTTGATAAAATTAATGATAAAGAAAGTATATAGCCTAGTTCCCTCCAAATCTTTTCTGCAAGAGCAAGTGTCACTGGGTGCAGGCCACATGTTTTTATTACAGTAGATAGGCCTAACAGAGTTGACCAGATATGGACAGATAAAAATATATTTTTTTTAATGTTGAAATCACATGTAATACAGAAAATAGGCCTACTCTGTGCAACTGATTGTATAACTATCTATAGAATTAGCACAAAAAACTGCTAATTATAGGCTACTGAATTATTTCACGTTAATTCAAGTTGAGTCAATAATTGGTGGGGTGGGAATCATTTAATGAATACTTTACATATAAATTGTGCCTAAAATACACACCTAACATAATTATTGGTGAATATTCAATATAATTAGCAATATGGTTTAAAACATAGCCAGTAAAAACATTTTTAGGAGATGCGAAATGTATCCGCAATTCTGAAATGTAGTAGCAAAGTCCTACTCTGGTAGTAGTAGGCTAGTTTATTTCGGTTATATGCACAAATAGTGAAAATCAACAATAAGTCAAACAATCATCATTAACCTTCGTTCCAGACAATATTCAATCAAACTTATGAGTCCATGATTGTTGCATATGACGTAAAAGGAGAAGGCTGAAGTTATTGAGCTTGTAGCCTACCTTCTATTTTCCTGTCCTGTTGACATAGGCTAAATGATGTTTGATGTCAGAGTCATCTGCCAGGCCTCACAAGCTACCTCTCCTCTAATTGAAATGACCATATTATAGGCTACTGTTAAGTTCCCGTCGTGAAAAAAACCTAAATGAAATATAAGACCAAATGTTTTCATTGTTATTTTTATCTATCATCAGTTACATCACTGTTTAGTGTCACTGTCATTTACAACACACTGTTTATTTTACATGTGAGCTTCTGATCAAGTTCAGCTTCAGCAGGTTCACTATAACCAGTCAACCACATGCGTTAAATTTGGAAAAAAAAGTGCTTAAATATTTCAGTAACATGAACTACAATGAGATGAAGATGTAGAACATGCATTTCCTCTTTGTGTCTCTGAGTAAACTATGAAACAGTGTTTGGATGAAACAGTGTGTTGTCTGTGAAGCTGTGCATCCAGACAACCCTTTTTAAATCTTAAAATATGCTATTTGTCCATGTGCCGCGCACGCTCTGAGGTAAATGTTCTGACAAAGACACAAAGTCAAATGCTTTTAGTCGCCATGGTTACAGCGAATGATGTGAGACAGACACTTAGTGAAATTTGGGTCGTGTGGTTTGTTGATAATGGTCAGAATAGAGCATATGTGACAAACTCGAGCTTAGAGGGAATATGCAGCACTGTACATGGTAAGTGCATTAATTTTAGATTATTTGGCCATGCAAGAGTTGACAGCATGACTTCAATACACTTTTACATGTAAAGCAAGAAGATGGGAGTGAATTCCTTTGGTTTAAGGACAAGGAAAAAAGATTACTTAAGTAATCAAACATTTTCCTGTTTGATTACTAGGGTAATCTTAAACTATTATAATCCTAGATGCACTGTAGGAAACAGCTAAAGACCATGAATAAACAGCTGTCTACGAGGTGGTGGAGTGTCCGACTAAGTGGGTTAGAATAAATACTGCATGGCATGGCTTGTGTGATTAATTATTGATATAACCATATATACATCTATGGTTCAGTAATGCACAGGGATGTGTATAGATGGCCTGCATTATAAGTAAATGCTAACGCAGCCAGTCAATTAAGTGATTCATGCATCAGAAAATGAATTGTTGAGAAATTAGCAGGGGGAAAAGGAAGGTGCATCAGCAGCAGTATGGTGTTTTCTTAATTTTTATAAGTTAAAGACATCCATTTTTGGTGTTTGCTGAGCCATTGGCAGATATGTGTGAATATTAACATTATTTTTCAAGTGTCTACAAAAGCAGGATTTTCTAAAGATGAACATGGAAGAAATTCAAACTTTCAAAATGGGTTATAAGGAACCCTAAAAAACCAGATTAAATAACTGCATAACTTTTATCTCACACTATAGTCTCGTTTCCACTGTCAAACGGACACGGCACAGTACGGATCGGTACGGTTCGGGCCCCCCCTCGTGGCCCAATTGTTGAAAAACGCGTGCTAAAGTGCCCCCTGGGAGCCAAAACGCGCGTTAAAGTGCCCTCTAGGAGCCAAAACCCGTGCTAAAGTGCCCTCATGGAGGCCAAAATGTGTGTTAAAGTGCCCTCTAGGAGCCAAAACCCGTGCTAAAATGTCCTCATGGGGGCCGAAATGTGTGCTAAAGTGCCCTCATGGGGGCCAAAATGTGTGCTAAAGTGCCCTCTAGGAGCCAAAACACATGCTAAGTGCCCTCTTGGGGGCCAAAACGTGTGCTAAAGTGCCCTCTTGGGAGCCAAAACGCATGATTAAGTGCCCTCATGGCAGCCAAAATGTGTGCTCAAGTGCCCTCTAGGAGCCAAAACGTGTGCTAAAGTGCCCTCATGGCAGCCAAAACGTGTGCTAAAGTGCCCTCATGGCGGCCAAAACGTGTGCTAAAGTGCCCTCTTGGGAGCCAAAACGCGTGTCAAATCAACGTTTTTTAGTCTTAAGGTATCGATATTAAAACAGGCCAAATCGATATTAAAAAAGGCCAAATTTTTTTCGCCGCCAACCTGTGGTCACCGGCCAAACGCACCATGTCGCTACAGACTCAATCTTGTCATTTTCTGAAACTTGGCAGCCCTGAAAGTGCCCTCTAGGAGCCACATCTAGGAGCCAAAACATGTGCTAAAGTCGCCTCTTGGGAGCCAAAACGCATGTTAAAGTGCCCTCAGGGAAGCCAAAACACGTGTTAAAGTGCCCTCAGGAAAGCCAAAACGCGTGCTAAAGTGCCCTCTTCATGTGCCCTTTTTTTTCCTTTTCACCCCCGCCCTTCAAAAAGTCTGTGCACGGCACTGGTTTCCATTGTATCAAGGGGACCTTCAGGGGTAGGCGGAGTGCGTGTCGAAGCGGCACTACGTCGACTTACGTAGCGACACTGGCTCGCGGTCCGGTCCTCTGACCAGCACACACCTGAAGCTTCACTTTTCATTTACACAAACTAATCAATGAGACCATAAATTAATCTGCTCGCTTTCTCCACCGATGTAACGACGTAAGATGACTGGTCGATCACCTCAGCCGACCGGCTGCTGCCTCTGAGATGAGCCGAGCTCCCGGTGGCTGCTCCTAGGTAGCTCTGCACTTCTCCCAAAACGTTGGATCAAACTTCCAAACAGACGTCAGTTGGACAAACTGACCACGGATTAGGACTCTTAAACTGTGACTTTCTCGCATGAAAACACATTAAAAAAATAATAAAGTGACGTTTTAACAGCGCTACAGTGGACTTTTTCTGTGTTGTTGTGCTTCAGATATCCGTCGCGCTGCACGATGACGCCATATGCTTGCAGTGCTTTGGCTCCTCCCCAAGGGAACTGGTCCTGCTAGGTACAGTACCCCAACCAGAAGGGTTACAAAAATGGTAACTGGTACCATGGGACCAGTACAGTTCCATGGTAGTGGAAACACTGAAATAAGCGTACCGACCCGTACCGTACCACATAGTGGAAACGGGGCTTATGTGTCAGGGTTTGGTGACTAGACCCATAAGTGCAGATTCCAAAAAAAGAAAAGAAAAAAACATAGGTATGATGGAATAAAAAAAAGGTTTTACCACAGAGCACACAGATAAAACACAGGGTATGGATGCAGATGATCCGACAAAGGACACTGTGGGGAAAAGGTTAAATACAGTGCGTGGCTCACACCTGCGTCTCGTTTCCTCACACAGGTGAGACACATGAGGTAATCACAGGAAGACAACACAAGAACTTCAAAATAAAACAGGAACTAAGGTTTGTACACTGCTTGTCTTGTATGAAGACAAGAGCAGTTAGTGAGGTGTCTATAAAAGTGTGATGGGAGGTGTGAACTAACTGTTCTCAGGTCAGGTCTTCCTGCTGGTCGGTGGTGACCTTACTGTCAAATCAATGATTATAGTATAGAGATCAGACTCAGTGGTTTCTGTAGGGCTGGATTCAGTGGAGTCTCGTCGGACATTTGGTGCCCCAGGAAAAACCCAGCCCTCTTGTGTGTGTGTGTGTGTGTGTGTGTGTGTGTGTGTGTGTGTGTGTGTGTGTGTGTGTGTGTGTGTGTGTGTGTGTGTGTGTGTGTGTGTGTGTGTGTGTGTGTGTGTGTGTGTGTGTGTGTGTGTGTGTGTGTGTGTGTCCAATATGCTAAATGAAGGGGGAGGAGCGCTGGCACAACACTAGACTAACGTGAGCAATGTTGCCTGGAGTGCTGAGTGGCTATTTTGAAAGTCGAAGCATCCGTTTTTTCACTTTGCTCCATCTCATGTTGAAATTTAACTGCAGAGCTCTATTGGCTTTTGATATGCGGCCAATAGACGTGGATCAGATTCTTCTGTAGCCACTTCCATTGTAGTCTAGCAATGTTTTAGACGAGTTGATGAAACACATTTGCGTGTGCTCTGTGTTTCCACTCAGTCATGTTACATGAATAAAGCTGCGATTTCTGCTCTTGTGTTGTAGTCCCCATCAAGTGTGAGTCACGATGGATCTCCAGCAGTCTGCGTCTTGATTGGAGCTGGCTCCCTGAGGCCTGATACAGCAGGTGCCATGATCTGGAGGCAACAAGAGTGTTTCCATTTCAGTTTTTGTGAAATATTGCTCTACATGATTCTATTCCTTGTTTTTTAGACTTTATATCAATGTCCATTAAACCACAGTCATATTGAGATTAATGTTCAGTTATAGACAGCAAGAGAGTTGGATCAATTACCTGCAATATGAACATCTGACGTATCATTGTTAGAAGACGACATGAAAGAAGAGGTAGAAGAGAGTGAGAACAGATGAACAAGCAAGTTTTGGAAAGACTCCAAATGAGGAGTCTCACAAAAATGTGGACAAGATACCTCTATAAAGGTTTCTGAAAGGTTTCCTGTTCCTGTCCTCAACCTTGACCACATGCTCCACAGCCACAGTAGCTTAATGACAAAGATGGCTTCTGTCTCAAATACATTAATGATAATTGGACACTCCACAGACAGACACAGAGATATTACGCCCTTGTCAAAAAGCTGGTTGATGACGACACATGCAATCATCTTGAATTTCACTTCAAATACTAAATTTGATGGGAGAAAGCAACAAATGTGAACCAGCAGGTGGAGGCTGAGTGCTCTCAGGACCCCCTCATTTCCATACATATGAATTCCAATTTTATATTTGCCATCAGTATTTTCTGAGGTCAAAGTATGAATAGGAGGGGATACAAGTTAATATGCATAGTGAAATTTCTAATATCATCTCCATATTAAACCACATCATTGGCTTTTTTTGATGATGTCATAACCTAGAACTCTGGGAACTAATATAACTCTAGTCAGGTTTTCACACATGTAAGTCAGATTTAAACTTAGGCCTTGTCCACACGAACACAGGTATTTTTGAAACCGAACTTTTATGGACCCTGGTTAAAAAAAAATTTGCGTCCACACCACCGGTGTGATAAAAAATAACTCTGTCCACATGAAACCGCAAATCCGTCTCAAACAATGTCATGTGCATTCCAAAGCAGTAGGTGGCGATATCACTCCTAACAGGAAAGCAGCTGTAACTTGTACAGAGAGAGTGGAGGCTCAAACAGCTCAAACTGACCGGCACCGCGAGACGAGTCCGCGCTACTAACACACCCCGCCTGTAATCTCTTGTTTATGACAGATACGAAAATACACAAATACACACATCGTAACGATAATCCATCGATCCACTGATTGATTCTGAAAGGCTTCATTGAAAACAAATGTACAGGACGGGAGGATGCAAAGCAGTGGGGAAGTGACCGCAATTTACAATTTGATAAAAGACGATTTTCTCCATATCAACATTATGTTTACATATGGTGACCACGCGGTTTTGTATTAGTGTCCGCATGTTTAGTGATTATTGATATTCACAGTAGCGTCTGAGCGGTCAGCGCATGATGATCCATGGGTCAGCGTCGAGAAGCTTGAAATGCTAGCAACAGTAACTAAGGGGGGCGGGGATTTATGATCCTGTCCACACATGAAGCTGAAACCGGAGTTTTCGAAAAAAGTTCACGCTGGACTCCGGTTACAAAAAACTCCGGTTTCAGGAGCCCACAAATTAAGCGTAGCGTTAGTTCTGGCAGGCCACGAGGTCAAGCTCTTAATCAGCACAGCGTAACTGTCTTCACCTGTGCAGATCAGCCGATGGCTCAGCTGACTCCCAGTGGCTGCTTCCTATTGGGGAATTGCATTCAGAGCGCGCCATTTAAACTGCTCTAGTCCGACGTCACCTCCCTTGCTGCTGCTGCTTCCTCTGCCGGCTTTTTTGCAACCCACCTCCACCCCAGCTCCTCCTGTCATTGTACATGTTGGTTGCTCTGCTCTGTCTGGGTTTTCTTTGCTGCTGCGCTCCCTGCTTATGCCGTTCATGATGGCTCGTGAAGGGCAGGGAGGTGCTCTTCCTGCCTCAGGCTTTCCACGCAAGCGCGTGGAAGAGCAGGGAGTCCCAAAACAGTACCATACCGCCAAATTAAACTTGTGCAAGTAAATAAATATTATTTTGACATAGTGGTCCTGACAGAACTGTGGTTACGTGTGGACGAAAGGCCAAACCGTGTAGAGAAACGCACGGTTTCAAAAATACCGGGGTTCGTGTGGACGGGGCCTCAATTTACAAAATGTTTCCATCCAATATTGTGATGTGCGCTAGAGGTTAAGTGCATGAAGATAAGCAGCTGGTGGTCGATACTGATCCTCCAGTGCAATTAAACCAACGCAGCAGACGGATCAATGAAATTAGTGTGAAAAATGAGAAATTAAAAGGGTCCTCTGTTCTGTTTTTTTTCCTTTTTTTCTTCTAATATTCATGTGAGGAAGGTTACAGTCTCCTCATCACTGCCCACAGGTCTGACGTTTACATCTCTCCAGTGAAACTGAGGATTCATCATGTGCTCTATGTAAACTGTTGTGTACCGGGGTGTGGGTTCCGATGATGACTCCGAGTCGTATAGTTGATCTTTAGTTCTTGTTTATTTCCATCTCACAGACATCTCAATAACAGAAACACCGGTAACTCCTCAGACAGCTGATCGACACTGAAGCGTTACCATGGAGACACACACACAACGGTCACTCTTTTCCATATGACTGAACAGGACTCATATCGTATCACCATGACAACTTCAAACAATTTGCAACTTCATGTGAACCACACATTTATGCTATTTAATAAATAATAATAATAATAATAATAATAATAATAATAATAATAATAATAATAATAATATTCTATATTCATACACCACATAACCATGAATTATTCATCAGTCTGTTTCCAATCCACAACGTTGTATTTTGCTTTTGTCAAGCTCAACTTTTCCACTTGAGCCAGGCTATTTCCAATTTTTATCACAATGAATCAGATTTTTTTTTCTAAGTTGTTTTTTGAAGAGGAGATAAAATGGCTTTCTCAAATCTGTATTCAACTGTTGAATGAGCGGAGGGTGGAAATGTCTGACTGCAGATCAGCACAGGTAATCATAAATCAGTAGAAGAGTAAAATTGTGAGAAAACATCCTCATTAAACTCTTTAATAAGTTATTTTTTTTATTTCAGATTTTAATCTAAAAAGATAATATTCAATTATTTTGAACACTCCATTTCTCCATTTTCAGATTAGAGCCTCGGGCTTGGATCGGCTTTGGACCCCCACAGCTAATGAAGACACCGTGAGCATCAGACGGTGAATAACTGTGTGAATGACCTCTGAGTTAACACCACCACCAATGACACACACACACACGCTGATTGTTCCACTCTTTGTCCAGGAGATCTCACATCGAGGAAGCTTAAATGAGTTGTGATTAGTTGTTAAAAAGGCTGTCTAAACCGCTGTCTGCTCTACATGACAATGATCGTTCTCATTACCCTCAGCTTTTCAAATCTCTGCTTTGTTGTGGCCCCCGGTGCTGCTAATAATCTGCTATCATTAAATGACAGCATCTGATTACAGACAAGATGTCTCAATCTAGAGAGAAATGTGTTCAGAGATAATGTGCGTAATTATTATGTCTCACCTCCATAATTTTGTCTGCACTGTTGCTTTCTTTCAGCGTAAGCGTCACACTAGATGTTATATATTACTCGATTAGCGACGGTGTATACGGATAATAATTCTCACTACACAAATGGGAAGCACAAAATTGACTACACATTGGATTATAGTGGGTGCAACGAGTGATTTTGCACATAGCCAATGTTCTCCTTCATATAAAATGAACTAAGACAAACATTTTTTGACTTGGTTCAGTGAAGTGTTGAAGTGTTAAATGGGAACTATCGCACAAGAGTATTTAGTGTTATAAGAGTTTGATGAGCATTGACCTCACTGCACATACACTTCCATGCACTACTGCACTTTGGACTTTTAATAATATACAAATACAAATATGATTTTAAAGCAGAAGTAAGCGGAATGTTTGTGTTAATACTAAGTCTTAAATAGTTATATCTTCCGACAGCAATCACTTACATAGAGTGTTTGGTCTGAAACACGGGTCTGTCAGTCACTCTGCTCTGCTGTAAGCCGAGGAGAAAACTTTCCTTGTATCCTACAACCTTTATCCAATGAGGAGAGAGAACGGCATGAAGGGCTGTGTGTGCAGCCAAGGGATGCGCGTGAATGTGGTGACGTAGGGACGAGGACCAATAGATCCATGACGAGGGCGGGGGCTGCTAACGCCATCGGCTGACAAAAAGTTAGCCAAAACGACCGGATCGCTTACTTGGGAGCGTGCCTATGTTCCCTCAGCCCTATGTTCCCTCTGGACTCTCTCTACCTATCTGGTCTCTGTCTATCTGGCCTGTCTAGCCTCTACCTGGTCTTTTTACTAAACTTAACCAACTCCTTTCTTCATTGCCTAAACCCAACCAATGGTGGGACCAAAGGGCTGTGGGAATAGGGCCTAATTTTCAGTGACGACAAAAGTTAGAAATGAGGGAACATAGGGCTGTGGGAACATAGGGATGACCCCGCTTACTTCTGCTTTAATAATAAAATGTTGCGGTAAACGCATGGCTCTAACACTGGCTTTTAACACGGATGTCAGTTTGTGTGATATCCATTGTTAAAAGCTGGTGTGATGATCTGCGTTTTACAAATTTTCATTGAAAAAAAAAAACATGGAAACGTAAACATAAAATTCCACCAGAAGAGTGAAACAGGCTTACGTTTTTGACGTTCGTAAAAAGGTGGATATTCTTGTATTTCTACTTATGTTATGCAAATGACCAAAGGTATAGGTAAGAATTTCACTTTAATTACTTGTAATTATATGTGACAAAGTAAACTTGAACTTGAACCTGATGTGACTGATCCACATTCATCTGGTCACAGCAGGAAGCCAACGGAATTTTTTGGCCTCAGTGCATTGTACTTTTAACTGTAGTGTCAGTATTGGCAACATGAGTAGGTATCACAATCTGAGCATCATAATGGTAACTCATTAGCAATTAGTAATACCCCTTTCCCACTGGCCAAAAAACCTGTTTAAACCCACTAACAATTGGCTTTTGGTGGCAGTGGGAAAGGCGCAATGAGCCGCGTCGACGCGGGTCAAACGACTCGGCAAGCGACGCGGGTTAAAATCGCCTTTAATCGGCTCGGCTCTGATCGGCTTGCAGTGGGAACGCCAGACCCGCGTCAACCCGCTAATTTACGTGATGACACTGAACGTTACGTGGCGCCACATCATCGCGCCGGTCGCGTCTCATATCACGTACCAAAACAAAGCTCTGCTCCGCTCTGCTCTCATTCGAGACTGGGATCAAAACATCAAAGAACACTGACCGAAAACGATTGAAAAAAAAAGAAAAGAAATGACAGTCTGTTTAACTGACGTGTTGTGCCGCGGACGAACTGTCATATGGCCGCGGCAGACTCGCTGTCCTCCGCGGTCCTGGTGCTCCGCAGGTCGGCCAGACGCCTCATCTGCCTCGGCCGACGGACCTCCGCGGCAGGCGGCTGTGGCATGACTCGCACCGCGGATGAGAGCGGGGCAACATGGTTGCTCTGTCTGATCCCCCCGCGGGGGGTCAGACTCGGCTTATTTTGGTCAATGGGAAAGGGGCCAAATGCCGATTGTTAGCGGGTCGACCCGCGTTTAAAAAACCCGCGCCGACCCGCTAATTTTAGTGGGAAAACGGCTTAAGCTGCATAATTACAATAACTGGGCGATGCAGACGTCTTCATCTTTTCTGAATGCAGGTTTCAAACATTGTCGAAGGAGTCTCTGAGTGTTACAGGTGCCTGTCAGTGGCGGTTGGAAGCCACGTCACTGACAACAACCTATTTCACATAATCATAACCGTAATTTGAAATAATGGAACAGAAAACGGGACGAAACATGAACTGATTTCTCAGACGTTCACCGATGAAGAGCCCTACATTAAACATTCAGCCTCCATGTGTACGCACCACATGGCGTTCTGGCTTCGACACCTATGGGGGTGGAGAGGGGGGGCATCACCTCTCCGAGTACAAACGCATAAGATGGGCTCATTTGGGAAAGGAGAGTTATCAGGCGGCATCTTGCCCATACAGCCGCTGATAGCTGCAATCAGCAGAAGAAGGAAGAAGGGGACTTGAGAGGCCGGCTCGTCAGCTCTGATAAGGCCTTTTGTGTCACCTCTGATTGAGTTGGAATACTTAGAAGATGCACTGTAATGACAGTCATCTGGGCTGGTGCCTGGCCGGGTGTGCGTTGTCTGAGAAGCTCTGCCATTTTGTGTTCATGCGTCTGTAAGAGCGAGGGGGTGATGAGAGAGAGAGAGAGAGAGAGAGGATGTGGGAGTGTTTCTGTAAGTCATGGACTTGTAAACAAGACGCGACCATGTCCTCCTCTGAGGAGAAATTCAATTTACAGTCACATCAGATAAAATATGAGAGCAGGGTAAGTGGTGGTGGGAAAAAATAGATGCCACGCATTAACATTTACATTTAAATTGTGAACATTTTACTGAGGATGCTACTTGACGTGATTTACCGGAGCTCCATCAATACTCTCCACATTCTGACAATCACCTGAGAGTGCTTTAATGTTTTTGTTTTGATTTAGAAAAGTGTGCAAGAGTGACATGTTTTACCTTAAAAGGCCTTGAGTGGACTGACCTGACTGACTGAGTGACATGAAATGAGACAGAATGATCAAGTTCTCCTTTTTCTGACTCAAAGAAGAAATCAACCAGCTAAACAAACATCCATCCATTAGCTTTACTGGTTATCCATGCAGGCCAGAGTTGCACAGGAGGCAGAGCTGTAGGGGAGAGCAGAGAGGGACAGACAAGGCAGAACCCTTTGTGCCATAACACGTCATCTTCATATGATTTTCATATTTGTTAATCACTGAACTGTGGTGAATGAAAGATAGATGACTACTAAATACCACAGGCCTGAGTACTCATCACAGCTATCCTCAATGCAGGCCATAATAGCATGTTTAATGAATTTACCCCAATGTCTGACGTTATCTCCCTCTCCTGTTAGTATTGGTAATTGATTAAAGGAGATTTTTGACCCCTAAATCGTTGTCCTGATGGTCACCCAGTGTTGGGGGGAGCAAAAAACGCGACTAAAATTGATGCAGGCAAACCGGAGTTACAGTTACGCTACCCGGCAGTCGGCATAGCGACAACGCTAACCCATGGGGGCAAAGTTTCAACCATAACAAACACTCAAAAAACAATCAAATATCTATGGTACATGACTCAAATCCTTACGAGACACCACTGAACTCATATAGTGTACAGTATAAACAGTATAAACTTTGTGTTTTTGCATGGAATCACTCATCTCAGATAGCCTAACTCTGAAACATCCTGGAAAGACATTACTATCCGATCGCAGAGCGCCTGCTCTCCCCGCCACAGAAACAAACACTTTTTCCATGTTGTGATGATTTCTTTACAAAAATAAACAGTCTGAGATATTATGGACACTGCACTTGCTCGACCGTTTATTTTTGTAAAGAAAGTAAAGAATTGCCCCCATAGGTTAGCGTTGTCGCTATCCCTAGCACCGGGTAGCCATGGTGTAACTCCAGTTTGCCTGCATCAATTTTAGTCGCGTTTTTTGCTCCCCCCAACACTGGGTAACCATCAGTCAGCTGTAACTATTTTCCTTCATGGAAAAAAAAAGGTGTTGATCACAGCTCACAGACCTTGTTGTGACGTGCAGAGTTTGTTGTGGAGATGAAGAAAAATAAAGGGTAAGAGCAGTAATGTGTTAGCAAACTACTTCTACATCTAATCTGGTGCCAGTGTGTCGCCGCCTTCCTGAAAGCTCTTTGGCATCATGGAGCTGTCAAAACGCACAAGGTCCAGTGCAGCTGAGCGTGCTGTGAGCAATCAGAGCCGCACGAGAACAAGGCCATCCTAATATTATCTGATGCTGTCATATGTAGCTGCTGTATGCGAGGTTTCAGGCCATGACAAAAATGTTCACCGTGTTCATCGTGAGTGCTTACACTGTGAGCTGACACATAAAGAGGAATTACAGGCTATTCTCTGGATTCATTTGCATGTTTTTGTATATTGATGGGTTGATGTAAAGAAGAAAATGCTGAATCCTGGAGAGCCTGTGAGATCTCCCTCCTGTTCAGTCCGAAAGACCCACTTTTTATATGTTGTCCTTCAGAATCCCACCTTCTCCAGACAGAGATGTGCCACTGTCAAGATGGTCAAATGACCTCTGACCTAACCTTCAACCTTTAGGCCAAAGAAAAACAGAGTATTCTATTTTTTTTATCCTTCTTCTTCTTTTTCTATCCCCCAAAACCTTACCCCACAGGGAAGGAAGGAAAACAAAAAGACACATTGGTCAGGACACATTCCACAAAGAAGATCACAAATTAAACAAGACTTTGGATCAGTCATTACCTTCATCTATTAGACTACTAAACAACTAACCTAACATCTTTGTATATATACAGTATTCAGAAGTGTATATGTGTCCCTTTCTCTCTTTTAACATTTGTATTTATTCTGTTTGAATATTAACTGTCTGCTCTTCACAAGTGAAGTTCCTAGTTCCTCAAATTTGAATTGAACCAGAGACGTTCTAATATTGAGAAGGACTTTGATTGAACTGAACTGAACTAGCTAAATATACACTCTGTGTTCATTCAGAGACAGAGACTGGGCATGAATCCAGAATACAGAGAAGACATCAGAGCACACAGGTGGGATATTGTTGGAAGCTGGTGGAGGCGGAGAACGTGCCAGAGCAGAAAAACATAGTGTGTAGAGGATGGATGGATGGATGAATGGGATGGTGTCCACTTCAGTGCTGCTGTCTGCGTCCCTGTTCAGTTTCCAGCTCCCGTTTTTCCACGTGTGAGCCATTTTCACTCAGTTTTAATTTGAGCCCAGCTGCTGACCACTGAGCTCCGCCTGTAGGTCTGGAACAAAAAGCCTCTGGTTCATCTCTGCCTTAGTGTAAAACATCCGCAAGAGCTGAATGGAAAGACTGTGTGTCCCCCATGGCTCCATCCTCTGCGGAGTACATACGTTTGAAGTGTGCTGGATTTCATAGCAGCCTGAAAGACAGTAGTACAACCCGAGCAGATGAAAAATGACAAATGTGCTATTTTAGATGCTAGACAATATAGTATAGGTCATGAAAATATAGCACTGAGCATGATAATCTCTCCTGAGGATGGCACCAGCAGAAAATGAACTGCACACACACACACACACACTCCTGCCACCCACCTGGGCTCTCACCTGCCTGCCCTACTCACTCACACACCTGGTCCCACTTATAATCAGCCCTGCAATCACCTGAGCCTCCCTGCCCACCTGTTCCCACACATTTGTTTCTCTGCCAGTGCTCTGCTGCATTCAAATGCTGTGTCTTATGTTGAAACAACATCAAAGCACATCAAAGAAAATACATTTTATTTTATTTAATATTATATTATACTGTATTATATTATTGATGGGGTTTCTAATATTTGTGTTATTTTCAAAGTAATTGTTAATACAGGTTGGTCCAACATGGATGGAAACAAGGCTAATGGTTTTCTACAACCTGATTACTATTGATTAAAGACCCCCTCCCATGAAAATCGTGTTTTTTGTGCTTTTCACATGTTCCTATGGCATTTGTCTTGTGTTAGAGGACATATCAGCAGAAAAGGAAGTGCAAAATAGCATTTCTGAGTTTTTCTGCCTTCAAATTGCTGTGAACCAATGGCAGACGCAGACTGGCCGTTTCAGGGAGACTGGAGTTGACGTGTCACAACTCCAGGGGAGGGCACTAGTGCTACAAGCTCCCGCCCCGCTCTGCATCTGGCTCAGAGGTGAAAGGCTTGGCAGCTCGGTGTAGCTGTTGGGGTATAACAGGTATAGCTCACCTGGTAAAGCAGCTTGCACCGTGAGCCAGGACTATACTCCAGTCTGGGATCGAATTCCAGTGTGCAGTTTTACGCTAAAGCACTGAATCAGTAATTGTACAATGTCCAGCTGTCAGCGAGTGAGGGGATGGGGTGCAGAGCAGTGCAGTCTCCGCCCACCCTCCAGAGGCGCATTGCTAATGAGCTGCTGGTGCTGTGCAGAAGAAGAGCCCTGGGAAATGGCACAGGTTTTGTGATTTTGGCTAAAAACATCATAATCACAATTTAAAGACCACAGAGAATGTTTTAAAATAACCAAAAAGGGTCGCGGGAGGGGGACTTTAAACATTACCTTTCACATTCACACAGCTTTAGATTGTCTGGTTTATTTCATATTCCTGGTTGTGGTTGTTTCACAACATCAGTCTGTAGTTTGAATCTGTATCTAAGTGCAAAACGAACCAGACACTGTGACAGAAAAGTCATGTTCACCTTAATAAAAGCTCTATCTTGTGCCAGGTGGCCACTTTAGGGCATCTGAGTGTGAGTGTCATGGCTGTCAGAGTCAGCTTTTTTACTTTGTTAGCCGAGGCTCCACACTCACTCAGCTGAGCGGCGCTGCGCTGTGCTCACTTGGACTGGTGTTTGTCGTAAATGGACCCTAGCCACGAGTGCCTCCAAATTGAGCCCCAGAAAAGAGGAGAGAGATGCTTGGTGTCAACAAGCTGCATCTTGACTTCTTATCCCAACAGTGATTTCTTGGTTAAGGCAGAGGAGGACGAGCATCTGTGAACTATATGCCACAACAGCTCAGGAGGTAGAAATAGAACAAAACTGAATATATGATAAAGATATTTCATGTCATCTTGAAAGGCCACAAACTTTAACACCATCTGCTGCCAATAGAGGAATGCATTGGGAGAATTATTTTCATACAGCATGTCTTTATGTTAGTTCTTATGGAAGGATATTGATCATGATCTCATGGTAACTGGAGGATTAACCTCACTCATCAAAGCCATTGATTAATGTCACAGTGTCGAGATCTTTGCAAGGCCATACAGCAGCCAGTGTTTGAAATACCTTCATGTCATCATGAAAATGTATTTGTTCTCATTAGAGATGGTTTGGTAAAATTCACATTTTCATTTTTTATTTCAATGTCTTTTTGACATTAACAGTCACCCCAGAGTACAGACCTTAAAATGAATGGTGTTAGAATAAGGGGACACACATATCCCCAAGTGTTAAACACGTTGTTATGAATTTCTTGTTGATGGTTAGAAAATTAAAAGTGACTTGTGTTTCCTGTGCAGTAATGTTGTAAACAAAGTGAAACACAAATTAGCTTTAGAGGTTTATTAGGAGGTTGCATGATATTTCCACTCGCAACTGAGCTATCTGCTTCTATGTCAACATGAAGTCAAGTGACTTAATATACTTTTTTTTTTTTTTATCGCCACAGGCAAAAATGAAAATGAAAAATAATATGTATTTTGTTTTTGTTTGGAAGGATAACTAATTAAAAGCTTTGTGATGCCATAATTAGTTTTGGCCCTCTTGTACTCTATGGCCCAATTCCAATTCTATTTTTCATCCCTACCCCTACCCCTAGCCCTTAACCCTCGCCCTTGAAACGGAGCTACAAGGAATAGGGTTGAAAGTCAACCCCTACGAATTGGGACACCACTTCAACAATCACATACGTCATCAGTAGTCTCTGCTGGCTTTCACATAAGCACACATGACGAGCTTTTGCCACAAATCCTCTATTCAAAACCACGTTAACTTAATAAAATAAAATAAAATTTAATGAAGACTGATCGGTTCATTGTAAAACATTTATTTATTGATGTAAATGTGGTGATTTCTGTATAGGCTACAGATCCCCCAGGCAGTGCTGCTCCTGTGTCCAAAACACATGAAGCTTCACTTTTAATTCAAACAAATGAATGTGACATTTGTTACATTTCATCAATGAGACCAGCATTTATCTCCTAAAAAGAATGTAACTATGCGGCGTTAAACCTTTAAAAACCTGCGGGTAAGTTAATTAGTGGTCTTCTTTTCTACCTTGATGAGGTCGGGAGGTTGGCCGGCTGACAAGCTCTCCGGACGGGGTGGTGTCTCCGTGACGAGCCGTTGATCTGCTCCACAGGTGGAGGCTCCAACGTGGAGCTTCACTTCTCCGAAAAACATCGGAGCAAACGTCTAAACAGCCGTCATTTGGATAAACCGACCGCACATTGGGGATCTAAACAGCTACTTTCTCGCATTAAAAAATATTAAAACTTAACAAAATGACGGAATAACAGCGCTACAGTGAGAAATAAAACAGCTGCCGGTTGCCACAAGATGCATTCTGGGAAACTTGCCATAGCCCTCGGTCTGTAGTGTGCCCCGGAAAAATCTCCGTTTCGAGGGCGAGATAGCCCTACCACTTCCCCCTAACCCTCGTCTGAACCAGAATTGGGACATCCCTACCACTTCACGTGAACGCGCAAAACGAAGGGTTAGGGCCAAGGGCTAGGGCTAAGGGGAGAATTGGAATTCACCCTATATTCTTACATGTATAAGGAGAAGTTGACAGGTGTATTTTGGGCATCATCACAGCAAATAGCAGGATGCAGGTAACTAATGAAGAACCAGTAAAAACTAGGTTACTAGGTGTGTTACTTTCGCATATAATGCAGGGGGGTTTAAGTGTTTGATTATTAGACGTTGTGTAATTTGACAATGACGTGCTTGATTATCCTCTAAAAATATGAAGCTGCAGGTGACATGAAGCTGATTCGTTATGATATTAAGTGTTTACTTTAATTACTGTCATTGATACTGCATGTGTATTACTGAATAATGAGCTTGATGTACTGTGAATATTAAGGTAAATAAACAACAACAACCATATTGTGCCCTGATGCAGAAATATATACCGTACTAACCTTTAGACAATCAAAGTCTATTAAAATGTAAATGCTAATATTAAACAATTATTAATAGCAACAGGCAGTAAAAGTTGTGTGAGCAGGAATCAGGGATGATATCCACTAACAAACAATCTGTTTTATTATTCCTATAAGCAGCAGTTCAGCTTCATAGAGGTTCAGGAAATCAAACAGATGCTATGATTACTGTAACAAACACTGAATAAAGTAGTTTTACAAAGTCAGTGTTTCAGCTGTGCTGTATAGGGCATTATAGGGAATAGCTAGGAGCTGCAGCTAATCTTTGTTTTGGCTCTTTCTCTGAAAATTTATGGGTTTTCTTTTTTTTTTTACCTGCAGCTGAATTATCCCCATCAACAAACAGGAACACCCAAAAGGCAGTGTCACTTGGGAAGTGAGTCATTTAAAGGCTGCTCACCTGGTGCAACGGAGGCCAGCAGCGGCCTTGGTAACTGCAGCAATAGGACGACAGACAAGAGGTTTAGAGAGGAAAAAGAATCCGCTTCAGTTAGATGTTCACCATTGACACATGACGTGACGTCTTCAGCAGCTGGGACCTCAGCTGTCCAACATTTACTCTGCTTTATCTGAAAGTTTAAGATCCTGACCACTGAACCAAAATCCTTCATCTGGTTCAAATATTTAGATGGAAAAAAAAACCTATTGTAAGAAGTGTATGTGCCTTAAAATGAGATATGTCAATTTTGAGCTTCTGGCAGACATCCACATGAGTATGGGGGATATGATATCACTGACAAGCCCAAAGGACACGTACTGTTACCATCATTAAAAAAAACAGATTTTTCTTGGTTTGGGAAATGCTGGAAATATTTTTTGCGTAGTGTTAGCTCAAGTGTGAGCTCTAGTCATTTTTAGACATTTTGATATGGAAAAGCGACACATTTTAAAACATTAATGTGTTGATAGATGATGCAAATATTTCTTTAAAAGTACTTACAGCTTGCATTGAACAACATTTTTAGGAGCAACAGCTGCCTGTGACTTGAGAAGCAATAGATGATCTGTACGATGTAATTGAAAAGCAGTTTAATAATGTATGGGAAGACTTTCTTACATAGTTGTTTATAGAAGCATAACATAGATGCTGTGTGTAGCCACTAGACTGTGGCTTAGGAGGTGGCAACATACTGAAGAAAAAGCCTGATGATCTGCTGTGACGTTCTTGACAGTCACAGATCCCTGCTCATTTGTGTCTTCCACTTATTTCTACAGCAGGAAACAGATTGCATCACCCACTGATTCCATCTGCCAGTCTGCACCGACCTGACATGGGTTAGCAGGTTTTCACATGGAGCAGGTCACATGACCTCTTTACAAGTGAAAAGATTAAACATGACAAAGTACTGGAGCGACTGGTTCAAACCACCTCTAAACTTATTCATAGACAAACAAGTGAGAATGTACTTTCATTAAAGACAGTCACTGTGTTTTGTGTGTGAACACTGCGTGTGTGTGAACACTGCGAGTTTTTCTACGGTACAGAAGTAGCTTCATACCCACAGCAAGTAAAGCCACAAGGTGATCTTGTTCATATTGAACTTAGCTGACCCTAGGGACACGTAGAAGCACTTTTCTATGTAGAAGCACTTTTCTATTTCTACTCCTATGACTTTGACCATGTATTTTGATTATGTTGTCTTTTATATTTGTGATTTGTGTGTCATGATGTCTGTGTGCGGCTGTTTTTTGTACTGGGATTGCTGAGTGCCTGTCTGCACAACAAATTTACCAGCTGGTATTAAAAAAGAAACCTTGAACCTTGAACCTTGAACCTTGAGTAATTAAAAGAAAAAGTGTAGTGAGTGTGACAGCACTTGAACAGTAGGTTTTCAGGGGTGCGTTTATACAGTATTCACATCCTATATCAGTTAAAAACTTCCAATTAAAGGAAATATGATTTGGACTGATGTGACACTATGGGACTTCATTAAATCTCAGACATCTCTGATAAAGATACTGATGGGCATATATATTCATGGCTGCTGGTAAAATGGAATTGTCATTAAGGAAATGAATTAAAGGGACAACGAGGAGTTTCTATTTGGTTATAAAAAAGTCTCACTTTAATGTGGATGAATCTACGCTACCCACACTTGTTAATGGGCCCATTTTCGATAAATATATCGTTTTGTCTCTATCGTTATTTTGTTATTATTAGTGGTGGCGGAAATGCTGGGCGAGCCGACCAGCGTTTCTTTACTTCCGGTTTCGTGGTGAGTCATGAGAATAACGCCGCCGAATCACCGTTTATGGTCGGAACTACGACGGTATGTGATCGTCTTCGAACCTCTGACTTTAATTCTTGATGAATGAAAACATGAGTCTGTCTTGCGCCGGTCAAAGAAATGTACGGTGCGCGCGGAGGCTCATAAATGTAGTGTGAAAACACTTCGCTTTTCCAAAACTCCTCGTTGTCCCTTTAATGAACGTGAACAAAATAAATCTTCACTTAAAATGCTAAATTCAAGGTCAGTGACCAGAAACAAACACATGTAATGTATAGCCTATACACACTTGGACAATGCCTTTGATATTGATAATTTGAGTACACTCAGGATCAGCTGTCATGATGTTGGAGATCTGGGTAGGGAGCACAGCAGTGAGATACAAGTGAAACGGGGATTTCCTCTGTAGGATGTCTAGGCTCAGCCTTAAAGCCAGGCTGATCAGCTCTGGGGGAACATCTGGAGGAATTTCTAAGTGAAGCTGCTACTCCTTCATGCTGTTGAGGAGGTTTTCCAGGCACATTCAAACCGGGTAGAAGGTTACGTTTCTCATCCGGCCAGAGAGAGCCTCAGGAGGTGCTTGAAAGTGTTGCAGGAGCGATGTCTGCCCTATTTAGCCTGCGGTCACTGGAATCTGATAAGCAGAGTTATGGATGTATGAATTTGCAACACCAGCGTTATCAAATTCATGGAAATGTTTTTCTGAATTTGCATTGAGCTCCCAGGGACACCTCACAGCTAAATCTTCTGATGGGTTGTATGATGCACATATCTCCCAGTGTCACTTCTTCAGACACAGACCAAGTCTGTTAGGCTGATGAGAATTAGCAGTGAAATGTCAGGATGAAAAAGCAATTATTCAAAGAAGGTATGAAGAGAGAGTGAGGAATTAACTGCACTTGAAAAAGTATCTTCTTAAAGGGATGGTTCAACATTTTGGCAAATTGGCCCATTGCCACAATCCCTATAGTCTTAGGAGTAGGTTTGTTACCTTTAATTGTCGGTGCAAGCTATTTTTAGAACGGCGAGCTGCTCAGAGGTACGCTACGGAGGCTAATGGGATTTCTTGGTTTCCCTCATCAAACTCATCAAATACACAATCCAACAACTCCAAAACGCTCTCGTGGACAAGTTGTGACCTGCACATTCACCACGCTATGAGATAATAACGGAACATTACCAGACAGAGTTGTTTTAGAGGTAAATTCATGCAAAACCACTGATGCGCGTTCCTGTTTTTCGGCAGTTTTTCAGCAAGCAGTCTCTGCATTCACCTCGAAAACAACTCTGTCTCCTAACGTTCCGATATTATCTCATAGCGTGGAGCACCGACAATTAAAGGTGATGAACCTACTCCTAAAACTATAGGGATTATGGCAATGGGCCAATTTGCCAAAATGTTGAACTATCCGTTTAAGCTTCACAATTTTTAAATGGAAATACTTTACTTTCCCGAACTCACTGAGAAAAATCTTGAGGACCGTCTGTTCCTGTGGACCAATAGTGTCCCAACTTCCCCAACAGGACCCGTCCACCTTCTTATTTGCAGTTACAGTTGATTACACTTTTGTAGTATTGTTCTCCTTCATCGACCTGATATGTTATTTTTGACAGTGTATAGAAAAATCACAACTCTTTAATAATGTCCCTGCACTTTCTTTACTCTTATCTTCTCCCAGCAGCTGTTGATTGATCATCGTCATCGACCCCAATCTCCATGGAGACCTTCGGAGGCTTCATCAGAACAATGTTTGACACAAATGAAGAAAGTGAGAGACCAACAGGCGCCCAGATGATCCAGTGTGTCATTTTATCTGACCGTGTCCAGGCCACAGCCGCTGCAACCGTCCCTTCATCAACCATCACATTCCTCCCATCAATATAAATGCAAATAAGACAGTCTGGTAACGCTGGGTGGATTGTGATTTAGCAGTAGACTGTGCAAAATAATGCTGCAAAAGGTCACTGGCTCATTAAGTTTGGGCGACTGCCAAGACCGAAACATAGAGAATAAGGGGACGAGCTGACTCGTCTGTGGACTGTAAAGAGCAACAATATTACGGTGCCATCTCAAGATATCCAGAGCTGCTGCTGCAGCGGGGAGCAGCTGTGTGATGTGTCAGATGTGTTGAACCTGTTTTAAAGAACTGTGTGATCTTTTGTCATTCAATTCCCCAAGACATGTTGTTTATTTCTTTTTGTTTGTTTCTTTCTTACCAGTGACTTTTTTTTTATTTTGACATTTGCTTCTTCATTTTTGATTGAATTTTTTTCTGATCCGAAGATGATTTGTTTTGTAAGTCTCATGATAATTCTCAAGTCTGAATCATGTGAATTCAAAAGGGATACGGGAACTGTTTGTGTGCATGATGAAGGACATATGACTTAAATTATTAATAGCTGGAAATGTCCACTGCATAAGGCATGGATGCACTTACATACACAAATAGCAGAATGTTACTACTGTATATCATTGAAAGATTTTCCATTTTTACTTTTGACATGTGTGTTGGATGGTACTGTAGTTGTCAGGTACCTTGACCAAAACAATGCATCTCTATGTGCCTTGCATTTTCCAACTGCGTCGCAAGTCAGTCAATTCCTACTGGAGACATAAATCTTTAAAAATGTATCACAAAATTGAAGTATACTTACATTTTTAAATGTTAACTGTTGGAAACAGCATTTTCTTTTTCAAACCTTATTCAAACAGGAGATATTCATCAATATGAAGCACCAGGAGGTTGGTGGACTTCACTCTCTTCATTAACTCACCATTTACTCTCTCTGGTCCACATTATGCATTTATTCATGCATAATGAAGATCATTACATACATTACAATACACTTTGTATGCACTGTCAGTGGTGCATGTGTATCACTGAAATACACATCAATACAAACAATTGATTTGGTTCATGACTTGCAAAACTAATTACATTCCTATCAGCCTCAGCTGTACTAAGGTTATTATAATTACCATTATTATATTATTTGGCTCAAAGCACATCCTCATCAAGCTGTTAGACTGACTGTATATGCTATATAAAGGATATAATCCCTGCACTGGTCCTCAATGTTGGCATAGGTTGTAATTTACAAGCAGGGCCGTTGCTAGGGATTCTGGGCCCCCTCCCCTGAAAGAATACTAAAGTGGGCCCCTGCCCCCTGACTTTTCCCCTTCTTTCTTAGAGTACGTATGTATTATCATTTTTTAATTACTTTGTTGTGATGCTAATGCAGCATTATTTGAGTATCAGTCAGGGTCATACAGAATAATTCAGTCATACAAAGATTAGACTACTGGGGTTTTTTGTGGGCCCTACTGGGTGCTGGGCCCCAAGAATTATCATCACCTTTCTCCCCTATACAACGGCCCTGCTTACAAGGTGCAGTATCATCCAGGATTTGTAAATTTTAATTACATGAGGTCTGGTTTGGATGTTCAAGGTACAGAGTAGAGGATATTCCAAATGATTTATGTGGCTTTCACATCTTTATTATCCCAAGAGCACAAACCCTTTTGCATTTACAGGAACAGCTTTACACATACAACAACACTGTCAGTGTGTTCTTCCTTCTCTCCAACACCTTTTAGTGCAGACACACACACACACACACACAAAGTCATATATTTATAACATTAGAGGACATTAAATTTACATCCTAACTCTAAAGCTACGACTTGACGCACCCTATTCCAAACCTTAAATCAAGTTCTCACCCTGAAAGGGATTCAATTAATGATTTTGTCCCTGCTGAGAAATCGGGTCCCCACACCGTGTTTATGTGAACAAATTAATGTCCCCACAACATGAGGTAACACAAGTACACACACAAGCACACAAACAGATGGATACCTCCTGCTTTGCACTTCATCTCGTGGTGGCTAAACTCCAGCCCCAATCAAACAGTCCATTTAAATGGCAGACCTTTCACCACTTGAGGGATAATTACCCTCATTATTCTATTGATGAATTGGCACCTGAAAAATCCCTTTAATGTTTAAGCCTCTTTGTGTTTTGAAGCAGGAACACACCTCATTTGCTGCATAAAGCAAAAAGTTCTCTCTCTCAAAAAAAAAAAGGTTTTAATGACTGTGTGGGTGCCGGTTCATCCTGAGGAAAACCTAAAAGGTGGAAGAAAACTAAACTCCACCTGCCTCAGTGAGCTTTTAAAATATCAGTGCAACAATGCTCTCATCACCTGTTGAACCCCACGACTGTCAGTGTAAAACACGGAAAGAAAGATGAAGTATTTTTCAAATATCAGAGAGCTGTAGGTCTTTATTCATTCATACCGGCCCCTCCTTCACTGCCCTTTCCCACAGAGGTTTCACTAGCACGGCAGCCGTCCTCATTTGTTTTACAAACTAATTCAGGGCTATCAGCAGCCAGGCCGATTAATTAGGCAATCAGCAGGGAGGAGAGGGAGTTTGTCACAGCGAGGTCATGCATGCATGAGGTGTCTATTATTCTCATCTCCCACTCAGGTGTATGTAAACCTCTCATTGTTGGCCTTTCTAAGTGAAAATAAGACTGATCCACAGTGTAAATGTCTGGAGATGAAGATTACACTGCAGCTGTTGTTCCAGCTGGCTCCACATTCTCACTTCAGAGAAGCTGGAACAAGGAGATTTATTGAAAAATAATTGAAATAATCACTTCTGTCTGATCACTATCTTTGATTAACTTCATTCAGCGCAAATCAAAACATTGAAGCGAACTTATTTTGAGAGATTGCAAGACCAGGTTTAATTTCCTGCGGCAGTGTGTTCAGACCGGATGTTTTTAAAAAAAAACTGCTATGTGCAGGAGAAGAGGAGGGAACAGCTGCATGTAACATTAGAAGGACAAAGACAAGTTATTGTTGTTTGTCCAGCGCATCTAGGTCAGCAGAAGGAACATGGATGTAACATACTGTAAGGCTCAGAAATTAAGTTTAACCCTAATTGCAATTTCTCTTTCTCTGACATTAGAATCAAACCTGACCCACACAGACACTGAGTATATATTTCCAATTGTGTGATATCCACAGATATCATTTCATCCACTAAAGAATCACAGAAAACAATCCATGTGCTCTGCTGCTCCCTTTAACTGACAGTGCTTAAGAATCAGTGGGTTTTAAAGTTTCCTCCGTCTGTATACATGTGGTTCCAGCTTTTTTAATGTGGTCGGATATAACCAACAGAGTATCTTACAGTTTCTATTGAAACATATTTATTGTAATATTTAGCTGAAGCCATTTACACATATGCTACATACATACATAAAAATAAATAAATAAATAATATATATATATGAACATTTAGGACTTAACAGATAAGTTAATTAATAATAATGCATCATTATGGTAATTTCCACATTTTATTAATTGAATGCTTAGGAGATTTTCCTCTGCAGTGTTGAGCCTCAAATATGAATTTAAACTGACTTCAGATCAGATAGTAAAAATCAAAATACATTAAGGAATTTTTCTGTAGTCCATGTTTTTAATCTGTGATATTTCTAATATATATTGTAAGGGGTGGGATTTAGTCGTCAGATACAGATGTTGTGTTCTATTCCTCCCGCCCCCTTTACTGGTGTATTTGACAGCACGTTGTACAGGAATCTGCTGCTCTCTGCTGGCATTTTAAATAAACTGCAGTCTTCTAACACCACTGATGTGAGTTAAGAGTGACCACACATTATGATACACAAAATACCAAAAAATGTTGTTCACCAAATAAACCTCTTTAACTTAGCATATTTTCTTTCTATTTTTTGGTTATCTATTCATTGATTGATGAAGATAAACTACAGTCACTGATGAAGACTGATATTGTAACTGGTGGTATCACAGTGTTGCTTCTCAAGAAGGCTCTGGGTTTGACTTCTTGGTTCAGTTTGCATGTTCTTCCTGTGCCCGTGTACGTTCTCTTCAGGTTCTCCAGCTTCCTCCCTCAGTAAAAAGACCCCTCCCTCGTCCTGTGTAAGCTGGGACTGGCTCCGCTCCAGCCCCCCATGACCCAGCACAGATAAGTGATAACCCAACACAATTAACAGAAGATGAAAAATGATCATGCACGACAGCCCTACAAAAACACCCACTAAACTGTAGTTAAAGGAGTCAGTAATGTCTCAGTGACAGTTGCCTGTGTTGATAGCTCTCTGGTCTTGGCAGCATCTCAGATCTAAAGCTGCAGATTCTCATGTGACCACAACATCCAGATGTCCAGTCATGCTCTCTCACTGTATTTGTTACTGTTTTCTTTTAAAGTGCTATGTGATAAAATAAACTTGACATATCATTTACACTAATAACTTAACAGTAAAAGTAATTCATCACATTATGTGTTGCTTTGTATTTGTGAAGTTGCCTAAAAATGGTTTAACAAGCAGCTGGTCTGTTTTACAGTCCACAGTGTGAATTAAGTGCACATTGTACTAGAGAGAGTCAACAGCTGCTTACATGTACATTTTGAGGCCACTTGCAAAGTTGACCAAACTCTATTTAAACATGATGAGAGCAAAATGCCAGATCTGTCTACTCCAAAGTCGTCCAAAATCCAGTCTAGAGACAGAGCTGTTACAGGGACAATTCAGGAGCTGCTCATTTAATGTCACACATCAAATAATGTCATAGCCTGTAATCATTGACAAGACACTGAGACTAAACATAATCCAGTGTAGGAAGTTTGGGTGAAACTGTCATTCAGTCTGTCTATCTATCCTAAACACTGAGGCACATTGAAAGGAAAGGACACATCTTTCTGCTGGTTTTTGTCTAAAGGGAAAAACAAAAAAGAGAGAACATCGATTGCAGAGAGAACACAGTTTGTTATTTTGTCAATAAAAACAGTGTGGCTGTGGGATCCTTCAATCTTTCATCAACAGCCAAATTAAACCAGTTTGTTTGCATTCAACCCTCAATGTATGTGCCGTGAAATACAATAATGTCATAAGTTCACCTTCAGAAATGTTCAGATGAAGTGTCAAAAACTTTACTCCTCATAATAATATCAACATTCACAAATGGACTTTAACGTAACTTGACTTTAAAATCATTTATTTAAGTATATTCAAGCTCTGTGTGCTCCCTCTATGTATTTTGCTTACAACATATTATTATACATAATAATTACTAAATAATATGATTTAAAAATAAAAGTTAAAAGTATCTTTATGTGGTGTCAGAATCAGCTACTGCAGATGAAATGTGTCTAATGTGCTGTTGGTGCACTCAGGACCCAAATAAATTTAATTTAAGAATTGAATGTAGCCTACATATAACATCTAACACACAACAGTCTTAATTTGTGGTATGACATACATTTTCATCAGCCATGTTGAGTTGGACACCCACCCCGCCCACCCTCCTCCTCTTTCTTGGGAGAAACAGAAAGACACCTTTTTCTCTCCCTTCATTGTTTTATTTTGCTTTGATGACTGATTGATTATTCATTTGCTCATAATCTTTGATCATGGGTGTTCTGTAAACTTAGACCTGATACTGATACATTTCAGCTGATTATATTCATGATACTCAGATCCTATGACCAAAGGTGAGAACAAAGATTCTGTAACTACTTAAATGTAAATTTTTCAACAGCATCAAGTTTTAGTGACCCATGGAGACACTTCCATTGTGTTATAACATCATATGTGTTTTCTGAATTTGCTCTTAAAAAAGTCTTTTGCGATTCCGCTTCCGGGTTGCAACGAAGATGGCAGCTTGATTTCTGTGCTCCCCGACGGTTTCACGAATTAACCCTGTTAACCCCTGAGATAACTAAAAAGTGAGTGTTAAAACGCGGCGATGAACAGGGTTAACACGAGAAGTTGGAAAAACATGACCACGACAGAAGATATTGGTGAGTGTATGCCACCAAATGTTGCTAGCCGAAGTAGCTCCCCGACATGCGAGATGAGCGAGGACCATGGCGAGGACGGAGAAGACGATGCTAGCTTGCGTGGCATACTAAACGAACTACGAGACTTCAGGCGAGATAATAAACAGCACCTCACGGAGATTAAACAAGAACTGCACAAGACGAACGATAGACTGGTAGAAGCCGAGACCCGAATCGACGAAGCAGAGACAGCACTACAAGCGGTGTCAACGCTGGTGAAACGGCTCTCACAGCGCCAGGCTGACATGGAGGCTAAACTCATTGACCAAGAAGGACGCGCTCGCAGAGACAACATCCGAATATACGGGATACCCGAAGACGCGGAGGGGAACAACGTCTCGTCTTTCCTGGAAAACTTACTGAAAGAGTCGCTGGGTTTTCCACCGGGCACAGAGCTAAAAATTGAGAGAGCACACAGAGCCACTGTTCCTAAGCCCACCGGCTCCCAGCTAAAGCCCCGGTCTATCATCGCCAAGTTTGCGAGCTACAGAGTAAAAGAAGAGGTGATCCGAAGAGCCTGGCAAAAAAGAGAGGTTTTCTACAACAACACCCGCTTCTACATAGACCATGATTACCCATCAGCGATCCTGAAGAGACGTGTGGAATACGCGGAAGCAAAGAAAATATTAAAAGAAAGAAAGATCAAGTTCCAGACCCCCTACCCAGCGAGACTACGGGTTTTTTACAACGACGGCACCCGCCTGTATCAGAGCGCAACCGAGGCGACGGAGGACATGGCCTCACGCAGATTTCCCGTCACCATCATACCAGCACCAGTCGGCCCGGATGAACGAGAGACTGAACTCTTATCTACATGGCAAGTGGCAGGGCGCCGCCGGGTTGGAGCCAGGATCACCCCGGATAGAGCACCTCAAAAGAAAAAAGCCTCCCAGACGCAGTTCAAGGAGAAACTCCAGGAGTTCAGACGGAATCCTCATCCAGAGTGAGGGACAATCAACCACCTGACCAAGAAAAAGCTGCAGATAAGTCTGACCCGGTTTACACTGTATTTTATTATGTTTATGAACCAACTGATCTAATTTTTTTTTTTTTTTTTTTTTTTTTATCTGGGATTTAAAGACTCTAAGGATTGGGTTGATCTTAATTGCCTTTGTGACTGAAGCCGTATATGGTTCTCTTTTATTTAATTTGAAGTTTGAAAATTCCTATTTAAAAAGAAAAAAAAAAAACAAGTGTAAAAAGGTCGGGACACAGAAATCCTTCAGCTATGACTGTAAGTTTTATGCAGTCATCTCAAAGGGCCCTACTCTTAAAAAAGAGCTGGACATCCCTTTATGGGCGCTCTGACATCAGGAGCCCCTCAGAGGCTAAAGAAGAAAGAGCCTCAACATTGGAAGCAAGAAACTCTAAGGAATATATGGACGTTTGGTTAAGATCTGTATTATTGTTCTTACTGTGTTATGTTCATCTCTCGAAGTTCACGAGAGTTTTTGGGATGTATGATGGTCCAAGAACTAGTCATGGTGTAGGGAGAATTCAGCCATATGCAACACAAGTAGAAGACCATGGCTAATCATGATATTAAAATCGTTTCATTTAATATAAATGGAGTCTTGAACCCAATTAAGAGAAGCAAGATATTGAGCAAAATGAAAAAGGAGAATGCACATGTAGTGTTCTTACAGGAAACACACCTTAATTCTGTAGAACATGAAAAGCTGAAAAGAATGGGGTTTTCTCAGGTGTATCATTCATCTTGCAAATCAGGCCATAAGAGAGGGGTAGCTATTCTACTCTCTCATAGAGTTAAATTTGAAAAAAATTCAGAGGTAAAGGACAACGAGGGAAGATATTTACTTGTCTCAGGTAAGATAGAAGGGGTCCAAATAACCCTACTTAATGTTTATGCACCCCCCGGTAGTGATTTCATTTTCTACAGAAAAATGTTTGACTTAATGACGGAGGCGACAGGTATACTTATATGTGGAGGAGACTGGAACATACGCCTCAACCCCAGACTAGATCGCTCCAAAGATTCTATTCAAACCTCCATACACAAGAAACTTAAGATCCTTATGTCAGAACTAGGAGTGCTGGATCTTTGGAGAGACTTCTACCCAACAGGCCGAGATTACACACATTATTCACACCCACACACTGTCTACTCCAGAATCGACTATTTCTTCATCTTTAAAAGAGATCGCCATAGAATACATCATTGTGAGATAGGTAACATCGACTTGTCAGATCATGCACCTCTCTCATTGATGCTGCAAATTAATAATAATCCTGGAAATACACTATGGAGGTTAAATTCAAATGTTCTTAATAATGAACAATTCAAAACAAAAATTAAAGAAGAAATCAAACAATTTATGGAAGTAAACAATAATGGGGAAGTTGGTCCAGAAATTGTATGGGATGCACTAAAAGCCGTTATGAGAGGGAAAGTTATATCCTTCTGTGCTTACCAAAAGAAACAAAGACAATTAAGACTCTTTGAACTAAATAAAGAATTAAAGGAACTTGAGACAAAACACAAGAAGGGATCAAACCCAAATCTCATCTCGAAATTAAAAGAAATTAGGAATGAAATCAATGTTCTATACTCACAAGAAATACAAAAGAAGATGATTTATACAAAACAAAAGTATTACGAGTCTGGCCCGAAATTTTCTAAACTGCTGGCAAGGAAATTGCAAAAACAACAGTCAGATAACACAATCTACAAAATTAGGGACCCACTTTCCAAAGCCTTGCTACATAAGCAACATGAAATTCAAATGGCATTTCAAAATTACTATAAACAACTATACTCCCAACCACAATTATTAGATGAACAACAGATTGAACAGTTCTTATCATCTCTCAATTTACCCACCCTATCAGAAGATAAAAACAGAAAATTAAAAGCTGAAATAACAAAGGAAGAGCTGAACAGTGCAATTTCAAGGTTAAAATCAAATAAATCACCAGGGCCAGACGGGTTTTCTCCTGAATGGTACAAGACCTTTAGGACAGAGTTAACACCAATTCTTCTTAACATATTTAATACAGCTTTAAAGGAAGGGAAAACTCCACCAACTTGGACAGAAGCTACAATCTCGGTTATACCGAAGGAGGGAAAAGACAGACTGGACTGTGGATCATACAGACCAATCTCTGTCCTGAACACAGATTACAAACTGTATACATCAATCCTCGCCAAGAGAGTTGAGGAGGTCCTCCCTCACCTTATCCACACAGACCAAACAGGTTTTATTTCCCAGAGACAAACACATGATAATATTAGACGCACATTACACATTTTAAGCCATTTACAAAAACAGAAGTTACAGGCCTTATTGGTGAGCCTAGACGCAGAGAAGGCCTTTGATTCTGTGAGTTGGACGTTTTTGTATAAGACTCTTGAGAGATTTGGGTTTCATAAAGAATTTATTAAGGGAATTGGTACTCTATACAATCATCCAACTGCCCGCATTAAAATAAATGGGTACCTCTCAGACACTATCAAATTAGAACGGGGCACTAGACAAGGTTGTGGTCTATCACCACTCCTTTTTGCAATTTATATAGAACCACTTGCTCAATGGATTAGGCAATCTGACAATATTAAAGGAATTACCATAAATGGGGAACAACACAAAATAGCATTGTATGCAGATGACATATTAATATACCTCAAAGACCCCGCCCACTCACTTCCTGAATTGTTTAAACTTTTAGATAGTTTCGGTAAATATGCGGGATACAAACTAAATATTCAGAAAACCCAAATCTTAACACAAAATTATACTCCATCTAAACAACTTCGGGATAGATACCATCTGAACTGGGATCAGGATGCAATGAAATATCTAGGTGTACTATTCCCTAAAGATATTTCTACATTAGCAAAGATTAATTATGACCCCCTTTTTACCAAAATAAAATTGGATATACAAAGATGGAATTCCAACCCCTTTATGAGCTTTACTCAAAGGGTGGAGACCATAAAAATGAATATACTCCCAAGATTTCTTTTTTTGTTTCAGGCCCTTCCTGTGGAGATAACCACAAAACAATTCTCTGAGTGGGACAACATTATTTCTAGGTTCATATGGCAGGGAAAAAAACCCAGAGTAAGGTTTAAAACATTACAATTATCAAAAGACAGAGGAGGCATGGCTGTACCAAATTTAAAGGATTATTTTTTCTCAGCTCAAATTAGACCATTGATAAATCTGTGTAACCAAGATTATCATGCCAGGTGGAAAGACATCAAGCTTTCACTTGTTAAGGACCCTCCACTCTGGGCAGTACTCGGTAATAAGGATCTGGAAAACTTTGTAACCAAATTGCAGAATCCGTGGACAAAATTTCAAATTAAAACCTGGAACTCAATTAAGGACACATATAAATTACACGATAAATTGGGAATAATTAGGTGGTGCGCCTACGACCCTGACTTTAAACCGAATCAACTGGACCATAGATTTAAAAGCTGGATAACTAAGGGAATAACAACATTTCACTCAATAATAAACAAGGGACAACTTAAAAGTTTTCAAACTCTACAAAGAGACCACTCTTTAGAAAAGCAGGATTTTTACAGGTATTTACAACTACGTAATTACTACGATAAGGTAATTAGAAACCATACAGTGGATCCAGAAGACCCAATACTGAAAGAGATATTACGTGCTTATTCATCAGAGCGAGCCAAAGGTACTATATCTAAAATATATAAGGGCTTCATGATTAAAAAAACCTACTCTACAGACTACATTAAAGATAACTGGGAGAAGGAAGGTAATTTTGAATTGCCCAATGAGGAGTGGTACAGTTGTTGTGAGTTTCAATGGAAATGCACCAACTCACATACATGGAGAGAATTTGCATGGAAATGTTTAATCAGATTTTTTGTAACCCCTAAACAGAAAGCTCACTTTGCAGGAGAGGATCCACAGTGCTGGAGGATGTGTGGGAGCCAGGATGCAAACCATTGGCATATATTTTGGGAATGTCCAGTAATTGTAAATTTCTGGTCAGAGATGCATAAAATATTAGAAAACATGTTTCATATGAAAATACCATACCATTTCAAAACCTTTATCCTTACTCTCGGTTATCTCCCTGTTGGTTTGAAGGACCGCCAGGTCTTGTGTGTTTCATACTTATATGTATGTATATGTATTTCAGAACTCTTATCATTTTGATACCTAGTCTCCCTACAACTAAATGCAGCTGCTGTTATAAACCCATACATCCTGTTTTGATTCTTCATTGTTCCTTTTTCTTGTTTGCCTTTAGTTAGTTTTGTTTGTTTGTTTGTTTGTTTTTTCTTAAAAATATAAAAGTATGCAGGTTTTGTTTCTTTCAACATTACACAACTATATGGCGATAGCTATGTTGATATGATGTTATCCTCTCTTCTTGACAATAATTGTAAATCAAGAATTCAACACTAGCTGAGTAATGTAATGTGTGAGAATAACAATAATAAAGAAAATTAAAAAAAAAAAAAAAAAAAGTCTTTTGCACCTTCACCAGCTCAGCCCAACATTTTCCATCTGAGACTCAGACTTGGAGGTGCCAACAATAGGTGCGTTTCCATTACCCCTTGAAATGCGCAAAACCTAAATATCGAAATGAAAAACTGGTAATGGAAACACCTACATTTCGAAAAAACTCTCAAATATCGCAAAAAAGTTTTTACGCTCTCATGAGGTGGTTTTTGAGACGTATCGATACAAACGTGTATCGCAAAAGTGTAATGGAAACACTTTTTTCGCTTTTCTACACGTCACCGGCGTCACCGGAGTTGTGTGTGTCCACGCTGTGTTGGTTTATGTAACTTGAGGGGACAAATGAACCACATGTTTTTTGTCATGCATTGCTGACCTGGGCATGTTTCTCAATAAATTAGAAAAACCTTTTCTATCATTCCCCTTTTCCGTGCATGGTTGAAGGAGACTGGCTCGCATCCAGGCTCCCACTCCCTCCTGCGCCGAAATGTCACCTTAAGTCACATAAACCAGTACGGGTGTGTGGACACAACCACCTATATTGTTGTCAGCGCCTCATCACCGCTGGTGTTTATCCTGATCCTGACTGCTTTACACCCCCTGAACACTGGAGGTTACATTCAGGTGAAGCTATCACTACATTATCTGCTGAAAGCAAAATTCCTCTCCTCTCCTCAGCGAACTCCAACACAGTGGTGCTCAACCAGAGGCTTGTCTTTATTCCCACACCCGTCACCCTAGGCAACACCAGAAAAGAAGAGTCCTGCTTTCCTCTGTGACACTGATCAATATGTTCATGTCCATGTCCCCAGCTTCATTGCACCTATATTCCAATGTCCATCCCCATGAGGGAACCAGAAGTGCTAAACTGCGGACTAGTCTTAGGACTCATTCCTGCAGCACTCTAAAAACATCATCGTTGTTTCAAATGTAATAGGGTAACTGGCTATTTTTGCACTGTGTGGTCAAGACGAAGCCTAACAATGACTAAAAGGGACAAAAAAAGGAGGTTTCATCATCTGAGAAGCATGAAAGTCTGTCATACCAAAAACTTACTGGCATGACTAATAATTACATGAAGTAGCAAGGAAGGCTATTGATTAAAGCAGAAGTAAGTGGTCCGGTCGTTTTCGCTAATGCTGCGTTCCAGGCAGGCTTTTGAAATCGTAAATTACAGCTTCAAGTCACAACTTACGACTTTGTAGCGTTCCAGGCAACCCACTCGTGTTTTTCCAACCTGTTTTACCGGTGAAAGTCACTATAACGGCCACTCGTAACTTCCGACCGGTGAACTCGTACCAGATCGAACTGGTACAACTTCACGGTCGGAAAAATACGAGTTGCCTTGAACGCACCATAACAGTCCTCGTCCCTACGTCGCCACATTCACGGCGTTCCTTGGCTGCACACACAGCCCTGCATGCCGTTCTCTCTCCTCATTGGATAAAAACTGTAGGATACGATAAATGTTTTCTCCTGGGCTCAGAGCAGAGCAGAGTGACTGACAGACCCGTGTTTCAGACCAAACACTCTATGTAAGTGATTGCTGTCGGAAGATATAACTATTTAAGACTTATATTAACACAAATATATCACTTACTTCTGCTTTAATGTATACCAGTATTTCTGTTTATTGTGCTTCATGGATTTATACGTATTCAGTCAATAATGTTCAATCCTGCTGTATTCTTTTAAATCTGTTGAGAAGCAGCAGACCACACTCTAAATGTGTCTACTGCCCTCTGCTGGCATGGAATAATAATTACAACTGAAACATTTCATTGTGGATTGAACACAAAAGTAAAATAGAATAATTTAAAAAAGATATAGTGCACACAGAGGGAGCTACTAATTTATTTACAGCAAACTATTAAACTACAAACCATTATAGAAATTAATGGATGAATGAATGAATTTATTTTGAATCAATGTGTCTAAAATGAAAAAAAAAAGAAAAGAGAAAAAAAATATATATATATAAGTATCATCAAATTATAATATGCACAAGTTCGAAAAAGGAGTAGGAAGAAGTATGCACTTTAAAAAAAGAAATCCCGCCCCTTTCTACTCTTCATGGTTTATATAACTATCTACAACATAAATATCCATATCAAAATACTGTATAGCCTATACTATACTACATAAATATCACAGAACATGATATAAATCAAAGAAGGCTATGAGAGAGCATAATTAATTCTTCCACTTAATTCTGTTATTCAACTTCTTGTCGTTGTCACTGCTTCTACTTTGTCTATGATGCAGCAGCCATCCTGTGAGGTTTTGAACGTTGCTCAGTCATCGTGTAGCCTCGCCCCCAGGCTCTCACAATCACCTACAGTCACAGGAAGTCTCTACACACACACACACACACACACACACACACACACACACACACACACACACACACAGAGAAGCTGTCCACAGAGAGCACCGTGCACCGAGCTGCAGCTACACAAGTGTTTGTGGAGATAAACACGCTGAAAGGAATACAATGACGAGAGTCAACCTGTTGAGACTGATAACATGTAAGTAAACTCTGACATCAGCATGCTGCTTCATTAACCTCTGTCTCTGTTGGTACAGGTAGGCTATTTGTTTTAATGTAAATGTTGTGAGCAGCTATTTTTCACAAGTCAGTTTTTAAAATTGTAACACACAATTCATGTTTAAAAAGCTGTTTGTAAAAGTGTGCGTTTGAAGATAATGTCATAATTTTCCATTTTAAAAATCTCACAGACAGGCTCTGTGTTCGTGGAACCCTAAACATATAGTTTCATAACAAGAAGAGAAAGTATATGAGATATTTAACTGGCAGTTTGTGACTTTGGCTCTGTGAAACCTGTACTGTAGGTATCGTATCTGGATAATGTGTTACTACAGTCCTTATCTCTGGAGTGGATCACAGGAGGAAATAAAGCTGAACTTTTTTTAGAAAAAAAGGTCCAATTTACACTGACCTGAGTAGTGAAGACACTGAGCCCTTGGATGTATCATCTTAGATTGCTGACCTATTTTTCTGTTCACTGAAACACAGGTGACTAAACTGTTTCATACAGGTTCTGCTCGGATCTTGACCCTTATACTTATTCAAAGAGTGACCAGAGCAAATAAGTGATGAGAATAATGGTGATCTTTTAAATTCACCAGTATCAAATGATTGATATGGTTCCTGTAGGTTTTGTGGGATTTGAAAAAATGTTGAATTATAACCAGTACAACATTGTACAGTCAAGTCTTTAATGTCATTGCTCTGAATTCTTATTTTCAAGGCTGCTCTGGTGCAATAATAGAATTGTTCTCTTACATGTGGTTTTGTTTACATGTCTATATGTGAATGTAGCACTTCACAGGTTAAAACATGTAGCCTACAAGTTCCACTCTGTTATCCAGGCCTGTTAGTTTACAGCAGTTTTATGTCTTGCATAGAGTTCACTCAGCCTGTTACTAATGATTTTCATAGTAGCTATTATGTTGTATTATTACTGCTGAATTAATTCACACTAATTTGTTTTTTAACCCAATACCATAGACTGTAAAAAGAATGGACGTAGCACCCATGACGTCACCCATTGGTTTTGGGGAGTCGTTTTTGTGACCCAAATATGGCGGCCTGAACAGCGCCATGTTGGATTGGCCGGCCGAGAACCCGCCCACTGGCCTCGAAGCAGCTGTCCACGGAGCTGCTCGGACCTGTCACTCAACGTTTCCGCGCCCTAATTGACCAGAATTTTAACCTAATAACAGTAAAACGGTAGAGTTAAAAAAAAATTCACCCCCCTCAGAGAGTAGGTAGGGTAGAAACTATCGATTGAGACAGAAAAACGTGCTGACACCAGGCTTTTAACATGGGGGTCTATGGAGAATGCTGCTTTCTTCGAGGGGATTGCAGTTTTTTGAACGCGGAAGTGAGCTTCACTTCTCAGACCGACAACTGCCCCCTTGCCCAATACTAGCTTCACATGTTGGTCTTAGCTAGCTGGTTGAATTTACACATTAAAAACAGATGTTTTTTTTTCTTAAGCCAGATGAGCTGAACCATCAGGATCCTGTGTCAAGCACCAAAAACTCTCAAAAGCCTACATTTTCCATATTGTGACACAATAATATCCATTATATAATTGATAGAATTAGTTTGCTAGATTATATGATGTAAACCCCACAATCTGATTTGTGCTACAAAAAATATTATAAATTTGTAGTTTCCAAGCCCCAAGCAAGATTTTCAGAGGCTGAGTAAGATTAATTTCTCTACCAATTGTAGCTTAAAGCAGAAGTAAGCGGGAATGTTTGTGTTAATATAAGTCTTAAATAGTTATATCTTCCGACAGCAATCACTTACATAGAGTGTTTGGTCCGAAACACGGGTCTGTCAGTCACTCTGATCTGCTGTAAGCCGAGGAGAAAACTTATTGTATACTTTCTCGTATCCTACAACCTTTATCCAATGAGGAGAGAGAACGGCATAAAGGGGCGGTCCTCTCTGTGTGTGCAGCCAAGGGACGCGCGTGAATGTGGTGACGTAGGGACGAGGGCGGGGACTGCTAGCTCCATCGGCTGACAAGAAGTTAGCCAAAACCACCGGATCGCTTACTTCTGCTTTAAGTGCTTCAGAGGTTTCATCAAAGCTTTGAGAACGATGGTCTTGAGCTCAAAAACTGTTTGTCCTATTGTGCAGGTCTGCTGCTGAGCCATACAGTCGTTGGTCAGGAGGAGATCAACACCCCCTCCAATACCACCACCTTCAGCAACACCCCCGCTACTTCATCTGGCTCCACCATCACCACCCTCAATCCCGGTGCTTCACCTGCCACCACCATCGACTCCACCAGCATCCACCCCACCACTACCCCACCTGGCACCAGCATCGACTCCACCACCACCACTACCCCACCTAGCACCACCACCATTGACTCCACCACCACCACTACCCCACCTGGCACCAGCATCGACTCCACCACCACCACTACCCCACCTAGCACCACCACCATTGACTCCACCACCACCACTACCCCACCTGGCACCAGCATCGACTCCACCACCACCACTACCCCACCTGGCACCACCACCATCGACTCCACCAGCATCCACACCACCATTACCCCACCTAGCACCAGTATCGACTCCACCACCACTGTTAGCCCACCTAGCACCACTTCCAGTGACTCCACCACCACCACCACTGTTAGCCCACCTAGCACCACTTCCAGTGACTCCACCACCACCACCACTGTTAGCCCACCTAGCACCACTTCCAGTGACTCCACCACCACCACCACTGCTAGCCCACTTGGCTCCACCATCAGCACCCCCACCACCAGTACCACATCTGGCTCCACCATCAGCGCCACCACCAGTACCACATCTGGCTCCACCAGCAACCCCACCACCAGTACCACATCTGACTCCACCATCAGCGCCACCACCAGTACCACATCTGGCTCCACCATCAGTACCACATCTGGCTCCACCATCAGCGCCACCTCCAGCGAATCCACTAGCACCATCACCCCCACCACTAGCCCACCTAGCTCCACCACCAGTGTCTTACTTACCACCACCGCACCAACACAAAGCACCACACTGGATCAGGAGGGGCATAAGTCCGAAGCTCTGAGCTCAGGTACAAAGCACACAATTGATCATTTTCTCCTTTACATTTTTTTTTTTTTTAATATTTGCTGTTGTAAACACAACACAATATACACATGGGAGGATAGTTTAGCTGGATAGGATAGCTGTTTCTGTATTTTGACAAAACCCACTGAGTGAGCACAATGACCTTCAGACTTACTGTTTTTGACTCAGATTTACAAGCCAACACGAGCTGTTTGTCACCCACAGATATGCAGCTTAGACTTTTTAAGACAGGAACGCAGTGCATGGAGTGCTTCTTGGGTGTTGCAGAAAAGTGTATCCCTCAGGTGCTCTTCAGTTGGGGAGATCCATAAAGGGTTGCAGACAGAAAACCGAGGCACTCATGAGGGTACGACCAATTAAAATGCCTTTATTGGTACATGGCTAATCTATTAAAAGCGAGTCAACGCGTTTCAGCCAAACTGGCCTTCGTCAGGACAAAAGTGAAATGTTTGTCAGTCTCAGTTCACAGTTAAGTAGGTAATTGCAGACAGCTGCTCAGTGTGAGCAGGTAGGAGGTCACATGACCTGAACAGCAAGACCTGCCAATGACAAGCAGACTCTGTACAAAAAGAAAAAAAATATAGATAGACTTTTTAATGTTAAAATATATCGACAGTAGCCTATGACGTGTTATCTCAAAAACTTTCACTACAGTAGTTGAACTGTACTTCTAGACATAGGCCTATCCGCCCTAAATAAGAACACACACAGCTCCCAGCAACTCCAAGAGTTTGAACTTTGAACTGCGTGTATGCAAGAACCATAAAGTGTTTCCCTCTGGTCATTAGTATCTGTTAGCTCTGATAATGTAAGTCAGATATTTTTATTGCAGTGGTTCATGAACTTGAATACCTATAGGCAGATGTCCTGGTAAAAATTTGAAGAAAATATAGGCCAATTGTTGATTAGCATCAGAAATCAGTAAGGAATTTTATTAGCCTATAAATAGGCCTATATTTTGTCTGTAATTATACACTTTCAGGAGCTCAAGAATATTAATGGTGTGAAATCCAGGAAAGTTCTGAAAAAAAAAGTTGTATCACTTTTACTCCTTTCAGTAACTTTAGTTTGCTGTTGCTCCAACTTAGTTCAAAGATCAAACAGTTCCATGATGAGTTCAAGGTAGATCATCTGCAGGAAAAAAAGCAACAATAAACGTGCCATTTGATTAAGATGAGGTCCCACGATTTGCTAAAGCATCCGGCTGAAGAGTCATCAGATCCTTATGATGCTCTTCCTGCTTCACTCATCAAAGCATCTGACGCTTGACAGCCAGTCAGCAGTGTTTAACTTTAACCACAGAAAGAAGCTTCATTTTTCCAGGTCACATTTATCAACTGATTTATGCTTCTAGATAAGAGGGGTGATGTGGAGTGCAACATTTATCTTAACATTTTCCTGGAGCTGAGTCACAGACCGTCAGAAGGGTGTTGTTCCAGTTCCCCACAAAGAGATTACTAATTAATGCTGAAGCTCAAAGTTCACTGTAGTCTGTTGTGGAGGACGTGATATTAAGGCAATGGTGCAATGTGGAAAAAAAGGGCCACACAGTCTTACCTCAAACAGAGTTAGGGATTTACCAGGAGAACCAGAATAAAGTCAGTACAGTCAGCCTGGACATGTGATGTAAGGCTCAAACCAACCAGGGGACTATGAAGTGTGTTTAATGATGTCTCCACTTGCATCCTCATGAACCCCCTGGTTGTTTTAACATGTATCTAGACACTATAACATTAAAAAGTGAATACTTAATAGGCTACTTATTAGCCCTAACAGGTATAGTACGTTGTTCAGCATTATGTATAGGCTACAGATTGTGTAAAGGACGAAAGATGAAATGAGGTATAAGAAATTGAGAAGGGAAGTGGTTTGAAATACTCTGGACTAAAACACATGTTTAACCAACAGTGGATTAATGGATATTAATCTTTTCTTTCTCTGTCTCTCCCTCTTACTCTCCAGGAAGCGTCGCAGCCATCGTTATTTTCTTCATTCTATTTGTCGTTTTAGTGTTAGGAGGACTGTACTACTACAAGATCCGGTGAGTCCACATCAAAAAACCTAAAACTGCAACTTGTACAATACAAGACCATCCATAAAGTACACTACCTATAGGGCTGTCAATCCCACTGTCCCCTTGTGCCTATTAGCAAATGTAGCTAACGATCTAAACACATACTGTACAGTAAAGTAATCTGTAGCTCCAGCCATTGACAAGAAAACAACAACACTGCAATTTGAAAAAATCTACAATACGACCACACAACAATAGTTAAGTGATCATTCTCAACCAAGAACTCAACCAAACATTTAGCCAATATCTGAAGCCCTTTCATCAGTTACCTCTGTTTGCCTGTTCACCATGCACCACAGTAAATTGATATACCAAAATCTAAATATACCCACTTAAAGCAGAAGTAAGTGATATATTTGTGTTAATATAAGTCTTAAATAGTTATATCTTCCGACAGCAATCACTTACATAGAGTGTTTGGACCGAAACACGGGTCTGTCAGTCACTCTGCTCTGCTCTGAGCCGAGGAGAAAACATTTATCGTATCCTACAGTTTTTATCCAATGAGGAGAGAGAACGGCATGCAGGGCTGTGTGTGCAGCCAAGGGACGTCGTGAATGTGGTGACGTAGGGACGAGGACTATTATGGTGCGTTCAAGGAAACTCGTAACTCGTGTTTTTCCGACCTGTGAAGTCATACCAGTTCAATCTGGTACGAGTTCACGGGTCGGAAGTTACGAGTGGCCGTTATAGTGCAGTTTCACAGGTAAAACAGGTCGGAAAAACACGAGTGGGTTGCCTGAAACGCTACAAAGTCGTAAGTTGTGACTTGAAGCTGTAATTTACGGTTTCAAAAGCCTGCCTGGAACGCAGCATTAGCCAAAACGACCGGATCGCTTACTTCTGCTTTAATAACCCATTTTCACCTCTATTCATTATAAATAACTGTTTTATTTATTTACTATGGTGATTGCATGTATATTCAATCATTCTATCTGTGTACCTCTTTTTCTTTTCTTATTGCTCTTTGATTTCCTCCAATGTGATTGTTGTATCCTCTGCTATGTGTTCAGTCCGATCTGTCTCACTGTTAAACTTATTACTCTTTTCTTCAATTAGAAAAAAAAAAAATTATTTACCTATGAAACGTTTGGATTAATTATTTATTCAATCTTTTATTTACGTATTAGCTACCTTTTTGCCATTAGTACAGCTCATAGAACTGACAAATAAGTCAACAGTGTATTAGTGATTGATGAATGAAAATAGTCTAATTCAGCTTGAGCCATGAGCTCCTGTTCTTCATTGTTAATACATTTAGGGCCGGATTTACTAAGGCCCCAGATAGCGGGCGCTATATTGTTTGCACCCGCTAAAATATTGCGTGTTTGGTTAGTGCACGCAAAACAGGTGATCTACTAAGAGTAACCCGCTAAATGAAAACACGTGCTAACCACAATATGTAAATGAGGGTTTTGCGCGTGGGGGTCGTTTCCGCCATGGAGAGAGTGGACAGAGAGCTGGACAGGACAGAATGACATTTGATCCGATGCATACAATGACAGCATGTGTGTTCATCTCTCTCGCGCTCTGTTTAGATAAATAAACACAAATCGCTACAGGGCCCAACTCGTCATATAGTGACGAACAGGCAGCAGCTGCAGCGACAATCACGCACCTATAATATATGTGTGCCGCCCATGATCGAGTGGATTAATAGAGAGCTCAGGTGGGACACACGGATCTAAACGGGTGAAGGCAGCGGTGACGTCTCTCAGTCTGGGACCGGGACTGAGAGACGGAGCTGAGCAGCCAGGTGGAGAGGAGAGGAGAGGAGAGGAGTGCACTGCACGACAGACGTGTGCCGTGCGTAACGGCGCGTAAAAGACTTTTAACACGGCTGAAAAACTGTTACAGAATTACCCAGACGTGAGGAAATGCAGAGATGTAAGATCATGGGGCTCTGACAGGTATCAAACCAATAAGTTTTGGCAAAGTTGTATCAGTTAGTACATGGTTTTCAGACGTGGTAAATAAAGACGCAAAAACAGCCACCGCAATCTCTTCCTGGTTTGGTAAATCACATTGAGCACGCTAAATAAATTGATTTGCATCTACTCCTCCCAGTATTTTTGCGCGTTCTGGCAGAAATGCCCATATTTACATATTCATCAAGGCAAACACGCTAAATGGATCGCACGTGCTATTTTGCCCATTTGAGAGACGCAATCCTCGGTGCGCCCGGTTAGTAGATCAGGTTCCACGTGTGTTTGCGCGTGCAATCACGTTTGCACACGTTTTAATACACGCAAACCTTTAGTAAATCCGGCCCTTAGTGTCATTACCTTTTTTACCTGTCTGTCATATTAATTAATTGGTGTAAATGTAAAGGACTGACCCTTTACTTCTCTCCTCTTTATCTGCTTTGTTATCTCAGACGTAGGTCCTACGGTCCTCTACTGGACGGCGACTTCAACACCTATGAAAACTTCAGCAACCCCATGTATGACCCATGAATCTTAACCTTTGACCTCTGACTCTTGATGTGACACCCCCAAAGTCCACACTCTGCTCAGATTCTGTTTACATAGTGTGTGAGTGTGTGTGTGTGTGTGTGTGTGTGTGTGTGTGTGTGTGTGTGTGTGCCGGTACAATCGTGTCATATTACGTGCGCACCTATCACCTCGACGTGTCACACCCGCGTGCTTTGACGCCTGTGCAGCAGCCAGCGCCAGACGTGTAATGTAGTTTCCTCATTGACTTATAATGGCCCCCCGTTCACGCGCACGTTCACGCGTGATGACTGCTGCACGCCGGTAATCACACTATGCGTAGTGACCACGTGTAACATTCATGCGTTTTTTAGCGAACGCACGCATTAACGCTCGCGTGAAGCTGATTGAACATTTTTGTCAGGCGCTCACGTGTACGCGGAAACGACGTGCGCAAACTGTGTCACGCGTGACAAGAAGCTGCGTACGTATGAAGCAGATTGTGCACGTCTGTCTGTCACTGTTTGACTAATGCTGTTAGGCGTTCACACACGCGTGCGGTCGCAGAATCTATTGCTGCGCGGCCGGAAGTTGATCTGCCCGGTGCGCACCACTACGTGTAACGTGACGCGTAGTGTAGTTGATCTGTGTTGCATTTTCATCCAGTAGATGGTGCAATCGATCCATTACGAGATACAGATATATAGGCTGTTGCATGACATGATTTATTTGTTCAATAAAGACAGAGAGAATAATCCGTGTCCCAGCTGGCCACAGCGGCCGGCCGGAGCCACTCTCTCCACACCTTGCGTCTGAGCCGCTGTGGACCGTGGTCCATATGCCATCCCGGGTCACGCTGCTGCTCCGCCCCGCTGACCAGGCAGCTCACAACTCTGGTGCAGGGATGGACCACGGAGCTCCGGCCGGGGGGGGGGGGGGGGCACGCAAGCGGGGGGTGTGGAGAGAGTTGCTCCGGGACCTGGCCGCTGTGGAGCGAGGTTTCCAAATATCATAATAACAAAACAATAAAAAAGTCAAAGATTTATTCTGTTTTTGTTTTAAAACAGAATAACAGAAAAACATTGTTGTTTTTTTTATTTGGTTTTGAAACAGAAAAACGAAAGAGTTCTGTTTCTGTTTCTTTTACTTTGCTTACACATGGCCTACATAGACACAAATGAATACAAACATTTGTAAGTTAACCACGCCCCCCGCATGTAATCAGTTCATTGACAACTGCTGGGACAGCTGGAGATATGCGTTAGGTTTGTGCACCTGAATAGCTGCAACACACTTTTTTTTACACTTTATTAATAATTATATAGGTACTGTAACAAAACTGTCGAGCCATCAGGAAGGTTGAAATTGAAATATCAATGCAGAATCAGTGTCAACCATGGAGCATAAAAAGACATGACATCACTGAGCCTCCTCCTGTCTATAATATAATTATCTCATGGGTCTTTTCCTTTCTCCTTCTCCTTCTTCTCCTCCTCCTCCTTCTGCTTCTTCTTCTTCTGAATTTCCGGTCCGGCAGGCAAAGTCTGGCTCACTGCTGCCTCCCCTGGTTGACTAAACTGAAAAGGCCAACTACATTACAAGTTATGTTACGCGGAGTGGTGCGCACGGTGCAGATCAACTTCCTGCTGCGCAGCAACAAAATCTGCGACCGCACGTGTGTGTGAACGCGTAACATAATTTGTCAAACAGTGACCGCCACTGACAGACGTGCACACGCTGCTTCATACGTACACAGCTTTTGTCACGCGTGAAATACAACCTGCGTGTAACAACAAAGTAACCATGCGTGCACACACACGTCGCTGCGCGTCTTTCCGGTTGTTTTGACATCGATTTCACCCCATACACGTGAAATACAACCTGCGCGTATCAACGCACGCACGCATAACAAAGTAACCATGCGTGCACACACACGTCGCTGCGCGTCTTTCCGGTTGTTTTGACATCGATTTCACCCCATAGTGTGTGTGTGTGTGTGTGTGAGAGAGAGAGTGTGTAGGTTTGTGTAATGTGTTCAGGACAATCACATTTTATCAGTGGGATATGTGTTTTTTTGATATCTTGATTACACTCAATTGCAAAACAAATGTGACACTTCTCTTGATCTTTGCTCAATATTTTTTCATTATTATTATTTCTGGGTGTATATAGAGAGGTTTTTTTTCTCCTGGTTGCATCAGCACAGTGCATGACCATATAAAGTGTTACAGCTTAAAACACAGACAAGATGGCCATGTTTACCAGAGGTATGACCAGTCTTACAGGATATTTGTGAAAGAAAAATGTTTTGCATCCAGCAAGTTAGATGTTGATGACTGTATGTGAACTCAAGATGTTGAATAATATGGACTTGACAATGGAGCATACACATTTCAAAACTACATCAGTGTTGAGCTGAACTGAGCTCATCAAGTGAAGAGAAAGACGAGGACACTTTACCTTTGAGCAAAATACTGAATCCACTTGTGCGATGTCTGATTATCTCCTAATGATTTGTTGTCACTCTTGAATGTATTTATATGAAGAATAATGTGACAGTGATGCTTCTGTTTGAATCTGAAGTGACAGTATTGTATTGTATTTTGCATGTATGTGATACGAGAATGATGTGGGTGACTTTGATGGTCATATAGAGGAAGGTTCTGTGGCAAACATACAAGTATTTTGATGTTTTTTAGGGATGAATATGTGAATGTGTTGTTCAGCCATGGTCCAGGTCCTATGTTAAACACACCAACAACTAGTGGACGGATTGCCATGAGAATACATAGATGTTCATGTTGCCCAGAGGGTTAAGCCTAATCACTCTGACAGTTCCATCACTTTTCCTTCAGCACTACCATGACATTGATGTAGCTTTGTGAAATGTCTCATCAACTGTCTTATAAACTGGTTCTACCTTTAATTTGCCCTATTAGATTTTTAACTTTTTAACCCTTTTGTGACTGGAGAAATTGCACTCAATTTTATTTTAGTGACATCAATCATCAAGTCAAAGTTTCACTTTGACCAAACAATGGTTTGTGACCAGATACTTGCAAACTAATTGACTCGTCATCATTTGCTGTACTTTGTGTTGAGTGTTTCTAAGTAAATATCAGCATGCTGAGATGGGTGACGTAATTGTTATCACGTTAGCAGCATCGTTGTCACTGTGCCTAAACAGCCACACAGAGCTGCTGGCTATAAATTGTTTTCTTGTTCAAAGTTTTTTAACCTTGTGCTGGAGCTCATGTGAGGCTGGATTTGAATAACAGAAATAAAACCTCTGAGATGTATTGGCAGTTTTTGTATTGCTGCTGTGGCTGCTCATAAATGTAAATAAATGTACTTTCATTACTCAGATGCCAGATTCCCTACACCTATGCATTACATATTTTGTATCAAACACATCAAATAGAAAACATCATGTTGCGACTGAACATGCTGGAAGTCCCACAATCAGGAGGCTTTACCGCATCACACAGTTAGCTTAGCCTCCTAGACTAAGAAAAGGACAGTGACGCACTCTCCAACTATGAAGGTAATTATATGACTCCTGAATGTTTGCACAACATTAGTTGTTGGCATTAGGTTGTAAACAGAACTTAGACACATTATATTTTAAAGATTAACTTGGAGCCCATCAACCTGACAAAATTTAAAATTCCAATGCTCCATATTGTGTAAATTGAGATTTCCATGTCTTGTTCATAATCCTCATCATCAATCATAAATCAGATCCACATTCTATATTATTACTATTTTAAAGTATTCTCAGTCTACAGAGAAACGCACACAGCCTGTGTTCAGAAACTAAACCTTAAATCCTGCTGTCAGGACTTGATGGGATGGGAACCAAAACATCAGATTTTCTCCTCTGGAGACACAATGACACATCAGTACAAGTTCTGTTTTCGACAGTTAACAAATACCGAACATTTTCAAATAAGAGACTTTGATGCATCATTGCAAACCTATAGCACGCTATCCATACTGTACTAAATGTTAAAGCACACACATTTTACAAATCTATGCAAACAAGTGTTTACGTAGAGGACGGACACGTGTGAAACTGATAAGATTATGTGACGCGATCAAACAGTTAGATTGTCGATTGAGCAGCTACTCGGGTTCAGCACATTGTCTTCAGCTCCTCAACAGGCTGCAGAGTGTTTATTACAGGGAGCTTTAATAACAGTCCTGTCATCACTGCCCTCCTCTCCTAACTGCCTCCATTCTTCTGTCTTCTCGAACCCTCTCCCATGAAACCCTCCTCTCCTGCCCACGCTTTCATCTCTCTCTTCCTACTTAACTCTATTCCAGCCTCCACATGTAATTTTTTCTTACTCCTCCATCTTCTTTCGTTATTTCCACCGAGATTCTAAAAATGTAAACTCCTGCTTTATGTGTCTCAGTTACTGTATTGAGAGTAGGCTAAATACTTATTCACCAATATACTGTGTTGTACAGAAGAACAAGCCTGAGGTATACCTCAGGCTGTATACCTTCGTTATACACACATACACACACAAATAACTTTTACTCAACAATGTTGAAACAAAAACATTGTAAGTGACACAGATGAGTGTAGCCTCGCTCCTCTTCAGAATGATTTCCATGTGGTCGCATCAGTCACTCATTCATCTAAAATCTGTGCTGGATTTAATATGAAGACTGACTGAGCTGAGGGAAGATCTATCTGCTACTGATATAAAGAGGTCTGTTGAATTTCACCAAAGGAACCAGTGCATTTCCTCATATAAGGAGAACAAGGAACTGAACTTGCAACTTGCATCTTTTGATAAGAGAGGTGCTTGTATTATCTGTAATTATTCTATGAATGCACTTTATACTGTTTTATATTGACAGGAACTTATTAACGTTTATTTTACTGGATATATTTTACTAACTCACTTAACCTTACTGACTTCCCCATCATGGAAATCAAAATTGAACTGAGAGGTTTCAGAGCCTGTGGTGATGTCTGCCTCTGATGCTGTGGACACACGTGATGTTTACAGAGAAATGAGTCAGAATTTTCTTTCACTTTTGAACATTCAATGTTTGTCTGTGACATGTCAAAATATCAATAATGTCATGCAAAAATACACGGTTGCCCATAAAGTTGGATATTTTTAACCCCTTCTCATGAAATGACTTTGATGTAATAGAGAAAAGTGTACATATATCTTCGCAAAACTTTATTGATTAATCTCTTCCAAACACATCACTGTGAAAATTAAACCACAATTAACCTTTACAATAGGAATAAAGAGGAATGTGTCTCTAAACAAATTTATTCCAATGGGCAACAGTGTATAAGACATGCACTACCATTAGTCAATACTGCCACTCACACCATTGCATAACACGGTATGAAATGCACTGAGTAAGAGTGATTGACTTTTATTTTCAAAGATCAGTGATAAGATATTTCTTTTTTCAATAATTACACAGAGTTAAAGGTTAAATGTGTACAGCATGGGGAATCTAAATCAGCAAAATTATACTATAACTGCAAACATTCCCAACACACCAGTAAGTAAAACAGTACTTCGTTACACTGCACCAATGGTACAACCTACTGTAAGTATCTGTCATCAGGCAGCAGAGCTAATAACAGAGGGAGTAGACTCTCATGCTACACTGTTATTACCAGGCCTTAAATACTGCTCTGTGTTTGTGTATGTGTGTGTGTGCATGCTTTGGGTAATTTATTTTACATGAGCGACATCTGAACAATAAAACTCCAACATGATATACTGCGCAAACACTATGACTTTTAATAACTTCCTGAATTTAAATGATATATGAATTGACAAAAGGTATATGTATCACAACCCCACGTGTGTGTGTGTGTGTGTGTGTGTGTGTGTGTGTGTGTGTGTGTGTGTGTGTGTGTGTGTGTGTGTGTGTGTGTGTGTGTGTGTGTGTGTCAGTGTATGTGTAGCTATCACATGAAGATTCAGGTCGCCATGAGTCACATTGTGTTTCTTCCTGACTGGAAAACAGGAGAAATAGCAGGAAAAAAGGTGGAGAGAGGAGGAGAAGTGGACTGTGTGAATGACATTAAGTGAACAGTCAGGTGATTTCCCTGTAGGTAATTCAGTGTCCTCATTCTAAGATACGTTGCGGTACTGAGACAAACAGGAAGTAGCCTTTTCCTCCCTCACCCCTCATCTTCTCAAGCTCACAGCAGGTTGAAACCACAGACTGAACACGCTGCACGAACACAATAACAGAGCCCTACAAAATAAACACCATTCATAATTGTGAAAGACAACACATTTTAATAAAACCCCCTCTACAAACATCCACACACACACACACACACACACACACACACACACACACACACACACACACACACACACAGGTCCACCAACCAAAAGGAAACCTTTGTTTGAATTGAAGTTTCATGCGAGTGGAAAACAGGTTGCAGGTTTCACTTTCTGCCTCACTGTCTGTGACTCATCTGAAGCTTCACTTCCTCTGGTCCTCTCTCTTTTCAACATGTTTACAAAAGCTCATGTGAAAATGTGCTCATGAAACTTCTAATGGCCTGGTTGACAAAGTGTATGGCGGTGAAGCTGGAAAAGTAGAAAACCAAACGCACCCATCGGTGTGATAAATGCACGGGAGCAACTAGTACATAAAATTGCAACATACCCTTTGGGGATTTCTTTTTTAATGAACTTAAACCGGTGGTGATAATTTGCAACATGTTGGAAGCAAAACTAAATTTCAGAAACAAGAAGTTCCGCCACTGACTTGATTCATCCAGAGCAGGTGGATGAAATTACAGGAGCGGCTGTAGAAACCTGCTCTGCTCCAGTCTGATCATGTTGGTGAAGTTCCTCTTTCCTCAAAACTCTTTACTGCGTTTGGCATCGTCATGTTTCTGTAGGACTCTTGTCACATTGAGAGTGTTGCATTTGCTTGTGACAGATGTCACAGGTGTTCAAACAGAAACTCATTCATTTGCTTCACTGAAGCTGTGACACAAACTGATCACTGGTATTCAGATTCAGCTTCCCTCTTCTGTAACTGTCAGTTTATTCAGTCTGCATCACCAATGACGCAAAGACATTGACCTCTTACCATTTAACAGCTAGATATATGAACACCAAGAAACCAAACACTAATCTTTCACTGATGAGGTGAGGTTTTTTTTGGGGGTAATTAGGGCCACGGGCAATCACACCGGGCACTGATCCCTACAGCTATGAAATAGCTGCAGGGACCGGGCACTACTGTTATTGTGTGGATTTTTTTATTGTTCTTCTGTCCGGCCATTTTCTTTATACTTTTGACACTTAACTAGTCCTTCATACTTTGTGCTATTTCAACAATTCTCACATCAAAATGTTCAGCCTTTTCGGGACAGGTCTGCTATGTCTTTTCTCTTTTCAACTATTCATACTTTTTGCAATATTCAACTATTTCTGATTTTTTTTTCCCCATAGAGAATGCATTGAAACAGTCTTGAAACTCTTCAAATCTTCTTACTTCTTTCAGCCTTTAAAGCGTCCACATACTTTCAGCTAGAGACTTCATTCAAATTCTGAGCTGTAGACAAACTTCTAATGTATTCATCCTGTATGTACAACTTTTTCATAGCTTGTACCGTTTTTGAGATAAATCCTTTAAAAGCACATGAGGATTTCTGACAAATTTCACACTTTTCAATGAGTGTGTATGGGGTTGGGTCAGAGTGGGTGACGTCATCGTAGAGTGCAGGAGATCCAAAAAAGCGACTGGAACTTTTCTTCTGAAACTGCCAGCAAAGCTACAAATGACACTCTACACTCATGATTTTGGAAACAGTTTGTAGCCACGCTTGTCTTAGGTCTCACAATGCCGTCAAAAATGCACAGAGACTCAGAGAATAATTTTAAATATTTTTTAAATGCAGCCAGGGAGCTCTCTGCTCTCATTCAGCCCAATGCATTTTTTTCACAGCAGCAGGAGAAGGAGCTCAACTTTGTAACTTGCTGTTAAGTGCTTTTTAATTCATTTTAATTCACCAAAAAATAGTCACAGGTCACAAAAAAGTCCTCTACTTACTTGTTGTGGCTCATAATACTATTTTCTTCTTTTTTTTTAAGCATCATTGAAAAATCTCACATTCATCAAAGTCTCAACCTCTCTTCTCCACAACTCTGTCTGTAGTCTAGTTGGTAAGGTGACCGCTTGCCAACCCCAAGGTCACTAGTTCGAATCCAGGCTGAGCAATCTTGTTATGTGATGTTGAATTCTGCTCCCCTCCCCCACCCTCAATTGGTTACAGGTGTTCGTTAAGAGACGCATTAATTGCTACTGCCACCGTTTGCAGCACATCATCACATTACATTGGCAACATGCTTATGTCTGTGCTCTCTGTGGCGAAGCAGCAGAGTAAAGGTTTAGTGATCATGAGGTTGTGTTTTCGATTCCTGGTTCAAATCTTGCCTCAACAACAATTATAGTGAATTATTTTCCCAGTCCTCTGTTGACTTCTGATAACTTGCTTCATGTTGAAACTGCTGCTCTCAGCCTGAAATTCACAGAAATTTTCATTCTAAGTCATTCAAGCTTGACTCTCAAGCTTTCTTGGTGTTGACACAGTGTGTTTCCAACAGGTGCAGCTTTGGGCTCGTTAACTTCAGAGTGAGTGCAGCTCATCAACAGACAACAGTCTCTGTAACTGTGTGTACACTGTGGCCTAGAGGCAAATCAAAGTCTACTGACCATGAGGTTGTGGGTTCGATTCCTACCTCACTCAAACATTTGTATGGTGATCACTGCTTGCACTCTTTGCTAATTCTGCAACAGTGTTCAGCTGCTTTCAGCATTCACACGCATTTCCATCAGGAAATGCTACTTTATTGTTATTCGGTTCGGCCATTTTCTGCCTTTCTTCGTCATGTAACTAGTCCTATTTCTGATTTTTTTTTTCCCCATAGAGAATGCATTGGAACAGTCTTGAAACTCTTCAAATCTTCTTACTTCTTTCAGCCTTTAAAGTGTCCACATACTTTCAGCTAGAGACTTCATTCAAATTCTGAGCTGTAGACAAACTTTTTAAGTATTCCTCTATGACTCAGCTTATTGATATCTTCAACAGTTTCTGATATTTGGCCGCTTTAAAATCATTAAGTTTTTTGACAAAATCCAGCTTTATAATGGGTGTGTGTTGCGTCTAACGAGCAGGGCTTAGAGTGAGTGACATCATCGCTAGAGTGAGAGGGATCGAAAAAACATTCAGGATTTTTTCTGGATAAATTGCCAGCACGGCCACAAATTAAACTCTAGACACATGATTTCCTCACTGGTTTGTAGCCACACTTGTCGTGTCTCATTTGATGTGCTCAAAACAGCAGACAGACTTACAGAATTGTCTCAGTGAGCCTAATTGTGCAGCTAGACCCGCTCCAGTGGCTCATCCACTTCAATATAAAAGTAGGAGCTGATTTTTTTAGAAAAACAGAAATGTCCCCCTTTTCTACCTTGCGACCCTGAGAAAAGTTTTTGCCCTACAAACATTTAATGCACATTACCTCGCTCAGGAAGGTCTCCTTGCACCAGTAGTCATGGCCACATTCTGATAAAAGGTACGGTTCTCTTTTTATGGGCTGTTTTCAGAAGCTGCTCCGAGCTCAAATCTCTCTGCTCTGCTCTGCTCTGTGTGCAGTTGGTCCAGCTGTAGTGGCCAGCTCGTTATCATGTCTATAAATAGAACAGTGCAGGTGCAGCCAGGCCGCTCGTTAAGATGTTATTAAACACAGCCCCACACAGACACATGATAAACCAGACTGACAGAGGATGTCCACGCACAAACACAGGCATCACACTCACACAGACAGACACACACAGACACTCACACACAGTCACACATACACAAACAGACAAACACACAAACACAACACTGTGCCACACAGTAAAATGTAAGCAGTTAGTTGAGTCGCCATGGTAACTTCTGAGGGCAGGCTGCCAATCAATCAGATCATTAGGGAGAGAGGAGTTCTGTGGCTTTCTGCATATGTACACGCAGACAGAGAGACCGTCAGAGACACACACACACACACACAGGTTTTCAGCTCACATTCATCAACCTCTCAATGATTTTATACTTTTGATGTAAACATCTCCAACAATTTATATTTTTCTCATGAATTTAAGTTCAGACGTTTAGTCTTTCCAACTCTATTAATAGTAGTACAATTACAGGTGGAGCCTGGGACATAGGACGCAGCTTTTAACATCTATCTATCTATCTATCTATCTATCTATCTATCTATCTATCTATCTATCTATCTATCTATCTATCTATCTATCTATCTATCTATCTATCTATCTATCTATCTATCTATCTATCTATAAACCCTTTGTCTGTTTTTTTCTCTCTTTTTCTTTCTTTCTTTTACTCCTTCATTTGTATTTTACATAACTTCTTTCGATCTTTCCCTCCCTATCCATCCATCCATCTACCTCTTTCTATCTATCATCCCCCTCTCTCTTTTTCTTCTTTCTTTCTTTCTTTCTTTCTTTCTTTTTTCACCCCATTTCTTTTTACTTCTTTGTTTCTTTCTGTTTTTCTTTCTACTCCTTTTCTCTTTCTACTGCTCTCTGTATATCTCTCTCTTTCATTTATCCACCCCAATTTCTTTCCTTCTTTCTTACTACCCCTCTGTCTCTTTCATTCATTCTCTATTCTCTTTATGTTCTATTATTCTGTTTTTCTTACCTTTTTCTTTCTCTATCTACCCTTCTCTCTGTGTCTTCTTTCTTTCTGTCCTTTTGTTCTTTCTTTCTTTCTCCATCTACCCTTCCCATTTTCTTTCTTTCCTTCTGTCCTTTTCTTCTTTCTTTCTTTCTTCAGCTCATTCAGCATTGTTTCAACAATTTCTTCAGCTCATTCAGCATTGCTTTCAGCATTCACACCATTTCCATTCTTGGAAATGTTTTTTCTAGTATACTATTGTTCTTCTGTTCGGCCATTTTCTTTATACTTTTGACACTTAACTAGTCCTTCATACTTTGTGCTATTTCAACAATTCTCACATCAAAATGTTCAGCCTTTTCAGGACAGGTGTGCTATGTCTTTTCTCTTTTCAACTATTCATACTTTTTGCAATATTCAACTATTTCTGATTTTTTTTTCCCCATAGAGAATGCATTGGAACAGTCTTGAAACTCTTCAAATCTTCTTACTTCTTTCAGCCTTTAAAATGTCCACATACTTTCAGCTAGAGACTTCATTCAAATTCTGAGCTGTAGACAAACTTCTAGTGTATTCATCCTGTATGTACAACTTTTTCATAGCTTGTACCGTTTTTGAGATAAATCCTTTAAAAGCACATGAGGATTTCTGACAAATTTCACACTTTTCAATGAGTGTGTATGGGGTTGGGTCAGAGTGAGTGACATCATCGTTAGAGTGAGAGGGATCGAAAAAACATTCAGGATTTTTTCTGGATAAATTGCCAGCACGGCCACAAATTAAACTCTAGACACATGATTTCCTCACCGGTTTGTAGCCACACTTGTCGTGTCTCATTTGATGTGCTCAAAACAGCAGACAGACTTACAGAATTGTCTCAGTGAGCCTAATTGTGCAGCTAGACCCGCTCCAGTGGCTCATCCACTTCAATATAAAAGTAGGAGCTGATTTGGTAACGCTTTATATTAAGGTCCTTGTAATAAGCATTAGTTAATAGGTAATAAGGCCCTTATAAGTGATTACAAGATGCTTATTAACATTATTATGCATTCATAAGACTATATATGTATTAATAGACTCATAATAATATAGTTAATAGCAGACTATAATTGATTTATAATAACTTATAATAAACTTAGTTAACTGTTTGTTGATGCTTATGAACATTAATAAGATCCTTATGAGTATCTTATAATTGTTCATAATAACATTACAAACACATATATTGACTCAACTAGCCCAATCATTATGTCTTTATTAATCTTAAGGTCTGTGTAATAAGCGTTAGTTAATAGGTAATAAGGCTCTTATAAGTGCTTACAAGTATTAATAGTCTCATTATAATATAGTTAATAGCAGACTATAAGAGATTTATAATAACTTATAAGAAACTTGTTAACTGTTTGTTGATGCTTTAGAACATGAATAAAATCTTCATGAGTATCTTATAATTGTTCATAATAACATTACAAACACATTGAGTGTAGCCCAACCATGATGTCTTTGTCATGCCTTTATTAATCTTTTTTGTTTGATTTATTAACATTAATATATACTTTATTGCTCATCTATTATAAATTAACTATGCACTTGTTAACAGTTAACTATGCTTTTTGCAGGTACTGGATCTAAAGCGAGAACAATGTCTTATTAATGCTGATAAATCTTTTATTGTGCATTATTATGCCCTTATTATCAGTTAACTATGCACTTGTTAACAGTTAACTGTGCTTTTTGCAGGTACTGGATCTAAAGCGAGAACAATGTCTTATTAAGGCTGATAAATATTTTTATTGTGCATTATTATGCCCTTATTATCAGTTAACTATGCACTTGTTAACAGTTAACTATGCTTTTTGCAGGTACTGGATCTAAAGCGAGAACAATGCCTTATTAAGTCTAATAAATCTTTTGTAATGCATTCATTAATGGTTAACAATGATTTTCACAACTTCCACATCTGTAATGAACAATACATGTGGTCAAGGTTGATGAAATGTAAAGAAAAGATTGCATAGTAATACAAATGTTTCAACAGTGAAGCCCAACATTGTTTTATTCATTGCTGTCAAGTAAAGAGACATTTTACTGAAAATGTATAAAAATCTAAATCACCTAAAACAGGTAGAAAGCACCTTTAAAACATTTAGGCATATTATACAAATAATTTAACTCAAAAAAGTGCAATTTTGCAAAGTGCAACATGATTTTTATACTTAAAATGTATAAAAATAACCTAAAACAGGTCTTTGAAAAAAAAGTACACTTTTATTTTTTTAAATTTTTAATTCCATTGAACATTTAACGCAGCTGCTCTTTTGCACTCTTGTTTGCATCAAAAGCAATTCCCTCTTCCTCTTCTTCTTGCCATCATCTGAGGTTGAGGAGCTTGAGGAGTCTGAGGAGGGGTCGGTAGAGAATGAGGATAGAGGAAATTTACATCTGAGTTTTCATAATGACATTTTTTTTTATGAAAAACATAAAAAATAAAAGTCTCGATATATCCTGCAATAACACTTTACAGTTTAATTTTCAAGCATTTTAAATAGAGTCTTAATGTAGCACATTTCATTAAACTCAAACTCAAACTCAAATGACTGTGCTGAATGTACACAGCAGTAAGTAGGCTATCATGTACAGAAAAGTGTCAAGAACATATCAGACGGTGCACAACGAAAGAGAGAAGTTATATATTTCGACAATGTACACTGTATGTATATAAGCCTAGCTGGAGACAAAATAAACTACATTATTTTAATATAAAAACGTTCTCACTGATACACAGAGAAGCGCTTCCGTAGGGCAGCAACAGTCATGAGGCGGAGGTCTACACTAGCTTCGGCTAACGTTAGCTATGCATGTTTGAGTTTGTACTAACTAGTTAGCAGCAGTTAAACTTACCAGAAGAGTCATCCTCCGTCTCACAACGCTTCCTCTTGTCAGCTGCTTCTTTTCGAGGCCCAGAATGGGTTTGAATTCTACTCGGGGGCAAAAATGTTGGGCAACTACCTCCATTTTACACATGGGCATGTGTTAAGCTATCAGCTGCTAGCTTAAACCGGAACTTCCGGTTTTGCTGTTTGCCTTCAAAATAAAAGGGTAAAAGGGTAAAATGTTTCAAGTGAGAAGAAACTCGACAAGTCTGTTCTTCTCCTCCGACGCACCTTTCTGAAAACCAAAATCAAATGCATAATAAAAGATTTATCAGCCTTAATAAGACATTGTTCTCGCTTTAGATCCAGTACCTGCAAAAAGCACAGTTTACTGTAAACAAGTAAACTTATAATACGTAGATGAGCAATAAAGTATAATGTTAATAAATCAAACAAAAAAAAGATTAATAAAGGCATGACAAAGACATCATGGTTGGGTTAGATTGATACTCATGAAGATTTTATTAATGTTCTTAAGCATCAACAGTTAACAAGTTTCTTATAAGTTATTATAAATCTCTTATAGTCTGCTATTAACTATATTATAATGAGACTATTAATACTTGTTAGCACTTATAAGAGCCTTATTACCTATTAACTAACGCTTATTACACAGACCTTAAGATTAATAAAGACATAATGATTGGGCTAGTTGAGTCAATATATGTGTTTGTAATGTTATTATGAACAATTATAAGATACTCATAAGGATTTTATTAATGTTCATAAGCATCAACAAACAGTTAACTAAGTTTATTATAAGTTATTATAAATCTCTTATAGTCTGCTATTAACTATATTATAATGAGTCTATTAATACATATATAGTCTTATAAATGCATAATAATGTTAATAAGCATCTTGTAATCACTTATAAGGGCCTTATTACCTATTAACTAATGCTTATTACAAGGACCTTAATATAAAGCGTTACCGCTGATTTTTTTAGAAAAGCAGAAATGCCCCCCTTTTCTACCTTGCGACCCTGAGAAAAGTTTTTGCCTTAAAAACATTTAATGCACAACAATGTGCTCAGGAAGGACTCCTTGCCCCAGTAGTCATGGCCACATTCTGATAAGAGGTACGGTTCTCTTTTTATGGGCTGTTTTCGGAAGCTGCACAGAGCTCAAATCTCTCTGCTCTCCTCTGCTCTGTGTGCAGTTGGTCCAGCTGTAGCGGCCAGCTCGTTATCAAAGTCTATAAATAGAACAGGTCAGGTGCAGCCTGGCCGCTCGTTAAGATGTTTTTAAACACAGCCCCACACACACACATGATAAACCAGACTGACAGAGGATGTCCACGCACAAACACAGGCATCACACTCACACAGACAGACACACACAGACACTCACACACAGTCACACATGCACACATACACAAAAACAAACAAACACACAAACACAACACTGTTCCACACAGTAAAATGTAAGCAGTTAGTTGAGTCGCCATGGTAACTTCTGAGGGCAGGCTGCCACGCAGGTCTAATCAATCAGATCATTAGGGAGAGAGGAGTTCTGTGGCGCTTATCAACAGTTTTACTTTCTGCACATGTACATGCAGACAGAGAGACCGTCAGACTCACACACCCAGACACACACACAGGTTTTCAGCTCACATTCATCAGCCTCTCAATGATTTTATATTTTTGATGTAAACATCTGTTTATTTGTTAGCCATTGAAATTTGTCTTGTGTTATCCAATGAGGGGAGAGAACGGCATGAAGGGCTGTGTGTGCAGCCAAGGGATGCGCGTGAATGTGGTGACGTAGCACGAGGACCAATTGATGCCTGACAAGGGCGGGGGCTGCTAACTCATGATGCGTTCAAGGAAACTCGTACTTTGTGTTTTTCCTTCCTGTGAAGTCATACCAGTTCGATCTGGTACGAGTTCACGGGTCGGAAGTTACGAGTGGCCGTTATAGGGAACTTTCACAGACAACAGGACGGTAAAAACACGAGCTACGGGTTACCTGGAACGCTACCAAGTCGTAGTTGTGACTTGAAGCTGTAACTTACGGTTTCAAAAGCCTGCCTTGAACACAGCATTAGCCGAAACGGCCGTGCCGCTGTTATCTGCTTTAAGTTCAGACGTTTAGTCTTTCCAACTCTATTAATAGTAGTACAATTACAGGTGGAGCCAGGACATAGGATGCAGCTTTTAACATTGTGTCCTATCTATCTATCTATCTATCTATCTATCTATCTATCTATCTATCTATCTATCTATCTATCTATCTATCTATCTATCTATCTATCTATCTATCTATCTATCTATCTATCTATTTTCAAACCCTTTGTGTCTTTTTTCTCTCTTTTTCTTTCTTTCTTTTACTCCTTCATTTGTATTTTACATAACTTCTTTCTATCTTTCCCTCTCTATCCATCCATCCATCTACTTCTTTCTATCTATCATCCCCCTCTCTCTTTTTCGTCTTTCTCTCTTTTACCCCATTTCTTTTTACTTCTTTGTTTCTTTCTTTTGTTCTGTCTTTCTTTCTACTCCTTTTCTCTTTCTTTGTTTCTACCCCCTTTCTTTCTTTCTTTCTTTCTTTCTTTCTTTCTTTCTTTCTTTCTTTCAACCGCTCTCTGTATATCTCTCTCTTTCATTTATCCACCCCAATTTCTTTCCTTCTTTCTTACTACCCCTCTGTCTCTTTCATTCATTCTCTATTCTCTTTATCTTCTATTATTCTGTTTTTCTTACCCTTTTCTTTCTCTATCTACCCTTCTCTCTGTGTCTACCCTTCCCATTTTCTTTCTTTCCTTCTGTCCTTTCTTTCTTTCTTTCTTTCTTTCTTTCTTTCTTTCTTTCTTTCTTTCTTTCTTTCTTTCTTTCTTTCTTTCTTCAGCTCATTCAGCATTGTTTCAACAATTTCTTCAGCTCATTCAGCATTGCTTTCAGCATTCACACCATTTCCATTCTTGGAAACGTTTTTTCTAGTATTGTTCTTCTGTTCGGCCATTTTCTTCCGCCTTTTTACGGTCTTCTTCTAGTCCTTCATACTTTGTGCTATTTCAACAATTCATATATCAAAACGTGCAGCTTTTTTTGAACTTTATCGGCATTACTTTTCTGTTTTTAACTATTTATACTTTTTCAAATATTTAACTTTTTCTGATTTTTTTCAGCTTTATAATGTGTGTGTGTTGCGTCTAACGAGCAGAGCTCGAGTGGTGCTAGAGTGGAGAGAGGCAAAAAAACATTCTAGAGTTTTTCTGGCTAAACTGTCAGCATGGCCACAAATTAAACTCTAGACAAATTATTTTCTCCAGTTTTGTAGCCACACTTGTCTTCTGGCTAAAATTCTGGTCAAAAATGCAAAGAGACTTAGATAATAATTTAAAATATTTTTTAAATGCAGCCAGGGAGCTCTCTGCTCTCATTCAGCCCAATGCATTTTTTTCACAGCGGCAGGAGAAGGAGCTCAACTTTGTAACTTGCTGTTAAGTGCTTTTTAAATCATTTTAATTCACCAAAAAATAGTCACAGGTCACAAAAAAGTCCTCTTCTTTCTTGGTGTGGCTAATTTCTGCACTTTCCTTACCTTTTTTTTTAAGCAGGAGCCAGTGATGCTCTTATTAAAGGTTTTCTTTGCCCCTCACATACTGTCTCTGCCTGTAGCCTAGTGGTTAGCTTGCTGAGCTGGAGACCTGAAGGTTACTGGTTCAAATCTTGCCTCAATAACAATTATAGTGAATTATTTTCCCAGTCGTCCTCTGTTGACTTCTGATAACTTGCTTCATGTTGAAACTGCTGCTCTCAGCCTGAAATTCACAGAAATTTTCATTCTAAGTCATTCAAGCTTGACTCTCAAGCTTTCTTGGTGTTGACACAGTGTGTTTCCAACAGGTGCAGCTTTGGGCTCGTTAACTTCAGAGTGAGACAGAGTGCAGCTCATCAACAGACAACAGTCTTTGCAACAGTGTGTACACTGTGGGCTAGGGGCAAAGTCAAAGTCTTCTGACCATGAGGTTGTGGGTTCGATTCCTACCTTGGTCAACCATTTGTATGGTCATCACTGCTTGCACTATTTTCACAAAAGAGTCCTCTACTTACTTGTTGTGGCTAATTTCTGCACTTTCCCTACTTTCTTTTTAAGCAGAAGCCAGTGATCCTCTTATCAAAGGTTTTCTTTGTCCCTCACATACTGTCTCTGTCTGTAGCCTAGTGGTTAGCTTGCTGGTCTGAAGACCTGAAGGTTGCTGGTTCAAATCTTGCCTCAACAACAATTATAGTGAATTATTTTCCCAGTCGTCCTCTGTTGACTTCTGATAACTTGCTTCACGTTGAAACTGCTGCTCTCAGCCTGAAATTCACAGACATTTTCATTCTAAGTCATTCAAGCTTGACTCTAAAGCTTTCTTGATGTTGACAGTGTTTCCAACAGGTGCAACTTTGGGCTCGTTAACTTCAGAGTGAGATAGAATGCAGATCATTAACAGACAACAGTGTGCAACTGTGTGTGCACTGTGGCCTCGAGGCAGAGTGGAAGTCTACTGACCATGAGGTTGTGGGTTCAATTCCAACCTTGGTCAAACATTTGTATGGTGATCACTGCTTGCACTATTTGCTAATTCTGCAACAGCGTTCAGCTGCTTTCAGCAGTCACACCATTTCCATTCTTGGAAATGCTTTTTCTAGTTAGTGTGACTGCTGGAAGCAGTCACACTATTGTTCTTCTGTTTGGCCATTTTCTTCCGCCTTTTTACGGTCTTCTTCTAGTCCTTCATACTTTGTGCTATTTCAACAATTCATATATCAAAACGTGCAGCTTTTTTTGAACTTTATCGGCATTACTTTTCTCTTTTTAACTATTTATACTTTTTCAAATATTTAACTTTTTCTGATTTTTTTCAGCTTTATAATGTGTGTGTATTGCGTCTAACGAGCAGAGCTAGAGTGGTGCTAGAGTGGAGAGAGGCAAAAAAACATTCTAGAGTTTTTCTGGCTAAACTGTCAGCACGGCCACAAATTAAACTCTAGACAAATTATTTTCTCCAGTTTTGTAGCCACACTTGTCTTCTGGCTAAAATTCTGGTCAAAAATGCAAAGAGACTTTGATAATAATTTAAAAATTTTTTTTTTTCAGTTGGTAAGGTGGCCGCTTGCCAACCCCAAGGTCACTAGTTCGAATCCAGGCTGAGCAATCTTGTTATGTGATGTTGAATTCTGCTCCCCTCCCCCACCCTCAATTGGTTACAGGTGTTCGTTAAGAGACGCATTAATTGCTACTGCCACCGTTTGCAGCACATCATCACATTACAATGGCAACATGCTTATGTCTGTGCTCTCTGTGGCGAAGCGGCATGTTTTTCGTGCTTTTCACAAGTTCCTGTGGCATTTTTCTTGTGTTAGAGCACATATCAGCAGAAAAGGAAGTGCAAAATTGCATTTCTGAGTTTTTCTGCCTTCAAACTGCTGTGAACCAATGGCAGACGCAAACTGGCAGTTTCAGGGAGACTGGAGCTGACGTGTCACAGCTCCAGGGGAGGGCACTAATGCTACAAGCTCCCACCCCGTTCTTCATCTGGCTCAGAGGTGAAAGGCTTGGCAGCTCGGTGTAGCTGTCAAGGTATAACAGGTATAGCTCACCTGGTAGAGCAGCTTGCACTGTAACCAAGGCCTATATTCCGGTCTGGGATTGAATCCCAGTGTGGAGTTTTACACTAAATGCGCTGAATCTGTAATTGTACAATGTCCAGCTGTCAGCAACCAGGGGGTGGGGTGCGAGGAGGTGGCTGGGCGGGTGCAAAACAGTGCAGTCTCCGCCCACCCCCCAGAGGTGAATTGCTAATGTGCATGGCTAATGAGCTGGTTTTAAAATGGCTGAAAAGGGTCGCGGGAGCGGGACTTTAAGCATCACTGAAAAATCTCACATTCATCAAAGTCTCAACCTCTACTTCATCGTAAGTGTTGGAATGGCCTAGTGGATTAGGTTCCTGCCATCCAACCACAAGGTCACAGGTTCAAATCCCACCTGAGCAGTCTTGTTAGTGTGTCAGCCACTTTGAACTTTAACCAATACCACTTGGTCTGGTCACATGATCAAACTTGATAATGCATATGCACTAGGGGTGTCACGATTTCGATTTTTTATCGAAATCGATCGAAATTACGTCACGATCTCGAGCATCGAAGTCAATGAGAGGATCGACGATCCCCCCCGCAAAGCTACAACTGCCCGTTGTCCCCATTGCGCACCAAGCGTCTTGTCAGTCACTGGTCCGAGTTCTCCTTTGCTTTTTATTTTGAGACAACACTCACTCATTCTCTCTCTCTCTCTCTCTCTCTCTTTTTTTTTTTTTTACCGGCGGTGTCAGCTGATGTGCACGTCTGCAGCAACCCAAACAAATGCACATGTTGACTGGCTCTATTCCAGCCACATGATTGGTTCGGCACGGCGCAACTCTCAATATCGTTGGCTATTTGCCAAAACATGGATGAATGAAAACTATCGACCACGTCTCATATTTCTATTGAAGAAAAGTTATTTCACAATTTATAGCGTTTTATCACCCAGCCCTGGTGGGCTACTGTCCCTCCTACCTGGGAAACAGGAGGGAGACACAGCTCTAACTACACAGCACCGACAGGCACTGAGAGCCGCATGTTGCAGAGACGTTATAAGATAAAAAAAATAAAAAAAAACGCAAATAATAAGCCGACGAAAAGGTGCAACTTGCCACTTTTTGTCGATGTATTATTTGCGGGGGCTTTGGGGGATCTGGTGACGGTGGAGGATCCGGGACTGATTGACTGTGGGCCACCGCCAGTCTGATCAGGACCTGATCATCACAGCGCTGCAGCTGCAGCTGCAGCTCTGCCCCGCTGTCACATGACTCTCGCGTATCAGCGCAATCTCGTTTACATTACATTAAGCCGACATCAGGAGAATAATGAGACAAGACGGTAAATTAATGAAAATAAAATTATGATAACAGAAGACGCAAAAGTGGCGTCGCGTCTACACAAGCGTTCTTGGGAGGAAATCTGTGTGCATACGGAGACGCAAAAGTGTGTACAAATCCATTGCTAATGCACGCCAGACCACTAGGTGGTGCTGTCACAAACGCCGCGATGCATAGAACCTTCCTTCTTTTCGTCACTGTGCCGGGAAATCAGAAAAGGAAAACATGCCTACAGCTACAACAGCACGACCTCGAGTGTGATATTGCTTTTATACAACAGTGCTACGAGCGCATTTTAGAACAGTAATAAACTACAAGAGATTATGATTTGTTTGTTTATTTAATCATTTATTTGGCTCCGCCACCAGAAATAGTTCCGCAACTGGAAGGGAGACAAGGCTGTTGCCAGGCAACACATAAACATTTCATACTAGCTTGCTACTAGCTACAAGCTTTTCCACCGAGCTGCTTCCAGTGTTGGTTCTGGTTCTGAGCCCGTGTCTGATCAGCACCGGAGCAACAGGACCGGCGTGAAGACACAGAGACGTTATCGATACCGTATTACATTTGTTTACCCGCTGTGTAATCATTATAAACACAGTTGAAGCTAAGTAGCTGAGCTACGTGGCTAACAACAGCTAAAGCTAATATCAAAACACATCGCCGTCAAAACGTAGTTGCCCCGCGGCGATTTTTTTCCAGCCGGGTTTAGTAGAGATTTATCTCCAATTAGACGGACCAGGTCAGGTCCAGGTTTTAATGTTCAGGTCCGTTTCTAACTGTAGTAGCAGCAGAGAGATGGGGCAGCTCCTGTATGGGGAGCCTGGCTCTGACTTAGCTCCTGCTGTCCAGCTGAACAGCGGAGTGATTATGTCTGTGAAAAGTCCCAGTGCTGTTATACTGTATATCAGCACTCATGGAACGTCTCTTGTCCAATCAAATTGCTCGGTTGGGACCTGTCGGAACTAATTGTTGTATAATTGTAGTTATTGCGGCCAAAGTAGCCTGCAGGTCTGAAGGGTGGATGTAATCCGACATGTTTGTTTGTATCGTGACGTCAACACGCCGACTTGACGTCAACACGCCGACTTGACGTGAGCAGAACAGCAGATCTGAGCCAGTTTTGCGTCTTGGCCTGTTTAGGCGGAGACGCTGCGCTGGAGCGTATTCAACTTTTCCACTTTCAGGGGTGGTTTGAGATTTTTGCGTCTTCAAGCCCCAAAAACGCCGTCACCATATAAACGAAAGGCACTTCCGATAAAATATTTTATCGTCTTTACTCGCAAGCGTCTTCATGTAAATGGCCCCTAAGATTGATTTGCACTGGAACTACAGCTTTGGGCTCGTTAACTTCAGAGTGAGACAGAGTGCAGTTCATCAACAGACAACAGTCTCTGCAACTGTGTATACACTGTGGCCTAGAGGCAGAGTGAAAGTCTGCTGACCATGAGGTTGTGGGTTCGATACCTACCTTGGTCAACCATTTGTATGGTGATCACTGCTTGCACTATTTGCTAATTCTGCAACAGCGTTCAGCTGCTTTCAGCAGTCACACGCATTTCCATCAGCAATGCTACTTACACTATTGTTCTTCTGTTCGGCCATTTTCTTCCACCTTTTTACGGTCTTCTTCTAGTCCTTCATACTTTGTGCTATTTCAACAATTCATATATCAAAACGTGCAGCTTTTTCTGGACTTTATCGGCATTACTTTTCTCTTTTTAACTATTTATACTTTTTAAAATATTTAACTTTTTCTTCAAATTAAACTCTAGACAAATTATTTTCTCCAGTTTTGTAGCCACACTTGTCTTCTGGCTAAAATTCTGGTCAAAAATGCAAAGAGACTTAGATAATAATTTAAAATATTTTTTAAATGCAGCCAGGGAGCTCTCTGCTCTCATTCAGCCCAATGCATTTTTTTCACAGCAGCAGGAGAAGGACTGTAACGCCCGCCAATGTAATAATGCCCACGAACGTAATAAACCACAAACGTAATAAAAATATGCAGCTTTTAATGTAATAATCCTGCAAACGTAATACATTTTCCACAAACGTAATAGCCGCTGCCTACTACAAACGTAATACGCGATTTCCCACAAATGTAATAACTATTACGTTTGTAGAGGTTTATTACGTTTGTGGGGAAGTGAAAATCTCCAACTTTCAATGTTGTAATAACGTCCCACAAATGTAATAACGCAATGAATAATGGTCGTTGTGTTGGTTGTTGTTTGATTGTTGTTGTTGTTGTTGTTGTTGTTTATACCCACAAAGAGCCTATAGCCTACTGACCGTGCGAAATCCAGCTGCTGACTCCACTCCACGATCACGGAGACCCCCCCCCCGCAGCTTTCAGTTCTCTCTCTCTCTCTCTCTCTCTCTCTCGCTCTCTCTCTCTCTCTCGCCGCTGTCTGCGGTAAATTGAATTGAATTCATAAACTTTTTTTTTTTTTGCCTATTTAGACTGATATGTGGTGTGTTTACAAATGATCAATCAATCCAGATTTCTTCATCATTCCTTTATAGCGGACTTTGAAATAAAATGTGAGAACCCCGAAAAGCGGAACGTCTGTGTGCTTATGCTTCACCTGTAAGGACAGGTGCCCTATTAAAACAATTAGCTCTCTCTCCCTCTCTCTCTCTCGCCGCTGTAAATTGAATTGAATTAATAACTAAGCTTTTTTTTTTTTTTTGCCTATTTAGACTGATATGTGGTGTGTTTACAAATGAGCAATGAATCCAGTTTTCTTCATTTCTTTCATAGCAGACAGGAGTTTGAAATAATTTTTTTTTAACTTTTTTTAATCAAGCTATCCACAATCTAAGATATGTCATCTCTCTCACCGCTGTCTGACGGTCTGCGAGTTAATCTGTAGCGACTTGAACCGGACTTCCTCTGGACTACAGTGGTTGCCATGACAACGACAAAGCAGCAACCCTCAGCTAACAGGTTGCTACTGCCATCTACTGGCGTAAAGTAGCAATTGGGCCTAGGCAGTCTGGTCTGAAATCAGGTTAGTCAAAAACAAGCCTAATACAAAATAAATAAATAAATAATATACTAAAATGTCAAGGTTGCCACATACAACATAACAATTTAGGCTAGCTAACACAGACACACATGCCTATGAATTTGAATTGAATTGAGTCAGATCTTGCCTATTTAAGTGTTGTGTTTACAAATGAGCAATTAATCAAGATTTCTCAACATCTTTATTGCAAAACTAGTGAAACAACTGAGTGAATTATCCACTGTCAAACTCACTGTAGGTTAACTGTAAACTGGCTATATAATATAATAGCAAAGAGGCTGATAACCAAAAAAAAAAAAAAATGCACAGTAGGCTACGCTACAAGGGGCCAACTGGATATTCCTTATCCTCACACTAGGCCTATGTCTGAACCATGTAAATAAATGTAAATATAAATAACCTGTGCATTTCATAAACAAATTAAATATATCCTATGAATAACAATGGGACATTTCTGGGACAAAAGAGGATAAGTGTGATAACATACAGTAGGCTACTTCCAAAATAAATCCTTAACTCTGTAGTGGCCAAGAGTGAAGCATTTTAGGGTCATCCACGCTTTCATCCATTTTTTGTTCTTGGCAAAAAGTTCTTTGATACGTTGTGCCAAACCGCTGTTCCGACCAGCTGCTTTGTAAACTTTCATAACACTGATATCTGTGTCATGATTTTGAGATAAATCAAGATGCTCAGACAACAGAGGCCTGATATAGATCGAGGGAAGGTGTCTTCCAGTTAATTCTCTTAACTGTGGAGACACTCTATTGAATGTGCCAATCATGGACATGTCCAGATTGAGGGTGAGTCTAATAATCATGGACATAATTTCTTCTGGAAGAAACGGTATATCTTCTTCAGGAATACCAGACTTTCAGCCTCACTGGGATTGGAGAGTGTGGCCTCATGAGGATTAGAGAGTTCAGCATCATGATGATCTGAGAGTTTGGCCTCATCAGTATCAGAGATTTCAGCTTCATGAGGACCGGAGAGTTCAGCCTCACCATCACGGCAGAGTTCAGCCTCATCAGGCCCGGAGAGTTCAGCCTCATCATCACGGCAGAGTTCAGCCTCATCAGGCCCGGAGAGTTCAGCCTCATCATCACGGCAGAGTTCAGCCTCATCAGGCCCGGAGAGTTCAGCCTCATCATCACGGCAGAGTTCAGCCTCATCAGGCCCGGAGAGTTCAGCCTCATCATCACGGCAGAGTTCAGCCTCATCAGGCCCGGAGAGTTCAGCCTCATCATCACGGCAGAGTTCAGCCTCATCAGGCCCGGAGAGTTCAGCCTCATCATCACGGCAGAGTTCAGCCTCATCAGGCCCGGAGAGTTCAGCCTCATCATCACGGCAGAGTTCAGCCTCATCAGGCCCGGAGAGTTCAGCCTCATCATGATGGCAGAGTTCAGCCTCATCAGGATCAGGTACTTCGGCCTCATCAAGATTGGAGAGTTCGGCCTCAATAGCATCGCGATGTGTCCTTACTCTTTCTGCCTCCTGAATTGAGTCAATGTACTGACTAACTGGTCCCCTGAGACTAACATAGTGCTCTCCATGACCTTCGGCGATATGGCCTAGAATGAGAAGCGGCAAATCATCACTGTAAGTGTTTGAAGGCGATATGAGAGATGTTGCATCTGGACCCAGAGTTGAAATTATTAGCACCTGCACATTAAACATTTCAGAGGCTCTTTGCAGTGTGATATGGTCCCCATACGTGCCTTGCTGACCCATGCTCTGTAGGTAAGTATCCCAGTTCCCCTCCACATAATGAGCAAGTGGGGTTCCATGTGTTGTTTGAGGATTTGACTGCATATCCATGACAATCTCGTGCCTAAGGGATGTAGATGACCGAAATATCCCAAGGTTCATCAACTGGTCAGCAAGTGCTGCAAACTGACAATCACCATTGGGCTGTGGATCTAGTTCTGTGGAGAAACCTGATGAGCTAAATGACTCTAACCGGTCCTCATGTGTATAAGGGATCCAGAAGTTTCTTTGTTTTGACTTACGTCGCCTGCGTTCTTCACCACTGGTGACACTGGTGATGTCTTTGACTGAAAACCACTTCAGGCTACAAGCTGTTTTCCCAAGAGGTGTAAACTTAACTTTGTACTTGGATAGTCTCAGATTCGTTTTTACAATAACTCCATTTAGAACTGCATGTTTCTTTGTGAGTCTATGGGTCTTGCACCTAATTCTCACCAAAACTTCATCATTGACATTATAGATGGATGGAGGATTTGCAGTACATGCTTTCTGAACCATTTTTTCATTACAATGCTTAGTTGCATTTTTTGCTCTTCTTCTCACTCTGTTTCTCTTTTTTTCAAACAAATCCCTTTGTTTTCTTGAAGGAAGCAGTGTGTCTGCATTAGCCATACAATCATCTATGGTGGCAGGCGATGTATGTGGGCTTTGAGCCAGAAGTATGTTGTTGCTTTTACGGCCATAATATACATGGAATGGTGTCATCCAACCCAACTGTTGTTTAGGATCTTCATTGAGGACTTGAGCATATTTGGGTAAATGACTAACCCAGTTCACCCCTCGTCTTTCTATGTTGATGAGATCATACAGTATCTTCTTTCTCAATGCTCTGTGCATCCTCTCAATTTTTCCCTGGCTTTGAGGGTGATAAGGTGAGCTTTGGATAACTTTTACCTTCAAGCTTTCCATGAGGCTTTTCACAGCACCTTTGAATTCACACCCCTGGTCGTGTTGTAAAACCTTTGGTGGTCCATGTTCCATGTAAATATCTTGCAAATGCCGAGCTATTTCGTGACTGCTCTTCCCCTTTAATGGCTTCAACCACACATATCGACTGAACACATCCTGCACCGTGAGGACATACTTGTAGGTGACTCTCCCATGTGTAATCTTCCATCCGGTCATATCAAGAAGATCGATTTGATGTCTTTCCTGAACTTGTTTAGCTGTAACTGGCTTCAAGGGTGGCCTGTTTGGAAATTTTGCCTTCAGCAACTGGTACTGTCTGGATGAATGGAATACTCGTTGGACAGCTTTCTCACTCAACCCAGAGTACTTCTCTCTCAGTCTGATGTTAACTTTTCGGGCATTAGAACCTTTAGTGGCATCACATCCTTTCTTGGCAAGATCCGGGATATCAGACTTCTTTGCCACAATCTTCCCGTTGCACAAAATGGATTTTCCATCATCACTTAAGGAATATTGGTGCCTGTGTCTCCATGCTCTGACAAGAGCTGCCCGTTGAGTTTTTGTCCTGTCTGCAACAGGGACATCAAATTCTCCCTTGAGTACCTTCAGTATAACACTGTAGGTCTCATCATCCATAGGCCGTAAGCCTTGTCCAACACATATCACACAGAGTGTGGACAGTAGTAACGTAATGCGCAGAATCATCTTCAATCTGTGAGAACACAAATATTATATTGTATAAATATCTATCCACACTGAAGTAATTTTCTCAATTATAACCCAGCAATTAATAATACATTAATGAAAACAAAATGTTTGGTCAGCTTCCAGATCAGATCATCATTGCCTCAAAATCAGTGTGGGATTGTGCTACTACACCAACTGGATGAGATGTAGCGTAATGTAGCCAATTTTACATGAAAATGTTAACATTTTAGTTGTGGAATCATGTTACTATATAGGGTAGGTGAGATAGGTCTACACATTTTATTTATTTAGGAAAAAGAGGAGAATGTGGCACACTGCGTAGCCTCGGATGCAAAAATATATTTATTCAAGGTTAAAAAAAACAACGTTTCGACCAGCATAGAGGTGTTCGTCAGGGTAAAGTGACTGTGTTACGTTACAATGTTTCAAAAGGGGGAACAAATTAATCAGGGGCTAATGAGGGGGGGAGGAGGTGTGGACCTGCCCCTCTGCCCGTACACAAGAAAAAAAGGCAGAGTGTTTTCATTGAGAAAAAAATTATAAACAAAAACATCCAATACTGCTATACACTACACAGTCGCACGAAAAAAGAGCCCGATGACAGGCAATGAGAACAACATCACATGAATAAACAGGTACCCTACAGTAAGAGAATACAGCTACAGATTAATACATATTTACTTATCGACCCAACTGTGCATGGTTAAACCTTGGATAAATATATTTTTGCATCCGAGGCTACGGAGTGTGCCACATTCTCCTCTTTTTCCTTTTCCTACTTTATTTATTTATTTATTTAACATTTTTAACGCTCTTTACTACTAAAAAAAATAATTAAAAGAAGAAGTAGTATGACGCTGTAGCCATCTCTGTGTGTTTACTGTTAAGTCTGTAATACTGGGGTGCACGTGGAATCTTGGAGTGTCTGGCTCAGGTTTGGTGGAACAGAGGTGAACTCGAGGCAAAATGTCTGTCAACTTAAAAACTAACTTCTCCTGCAGCCCCTGCTGCCAGCTCTATACAGTACAGTATTTCATTTTGACGTTTTCATTTTAACCCCTAACCCCCTAACCCTAACCCAAGAAATGTAACTTACCCTTTTTTCTCATCACAATGTCTGGGTTTATTTTGTGATGGTGACTTTAGAACGGTGTAGCTGCAAAAATGATGTTCTCCATTAGGCCTATGTGTTACATCAAAATGAGTCAGAAGAGCAGCAGTCCGTTCCTAGGGATGGGCATGCTTAATTGGTGATCAAGCTTTGTCATTACAATTAGTCCCAAGCAGTTTAATGATGGTAAAAATGAAACATAAGCTCAGGTGAGCCAGGTGGAGAGCGAATTAGCGCATCCTTTATTTTCTTATTTAATTCTTTTAATAGGGCACCTGTCCTTACAGGTGAAGCATAAGCACACAGACGTTCCGCTTTTCGGGGTTCTCACATTTTATTTCAAAGTCCGCTATAAAGGAATGATGAAGAAATCTGGATTGATTGATCATTTGTAAACACACCACATATCAGTCTAAATAGGCAAAAAAAAAAAAAGTTTATGAATTCAATTCAATTTACCGCAGACAGCGGCGAGAGAGAGAGAGAGAGAGAGCGAGAGAGAGAGAGAGAGAGAGAGAGAGAGAACTGAAAGCTGCGGGGGGGGGGGCGGGGGGGGGGGTCTCCGTGATCGTGGAGTGGAGTCAGCAGCTGGATTTCGCACGGTCAGTAGGCTATAGGCTCTTCGTGGGTATAAACAACAACAACAACAACAACAACAATCAAACAACAACCAACACAACGACCATTATTCATTGCGTTATTACATTTGTGGGACGTTATTACAACATTGAAAGTTGGAGATTTTCACTTCCCCACAAACGTAATAAACCTCTACAAACGTAATAGTTATTACATTTGTGGGAAATCGCGTATTACGTTTGTAGTAGGCAGCGGCTATTACGTTTGTGGAAAATGTATTACGTTTGCAGGATTATTACATTAAAAGCTGCATATTTTTATTACGTTTGTGGTTTATTACGTTCGTGGGCATTATTACATTGGCGGGCGTTACAAGGACCTCAACTTTGTAACTTCTCCACAACTCTGTCTGTAGTCGTGTTGGTAAGGTGGCCGCTTGCCAACCCCAAGGTCACTAGTTCGAAACCAGGCTGAGCAATCTTGTTATGTGATGTTGAATTCTGCTCCCCTCCCCCACCCTCAATTGGTTACAGGTGTTCGTTAAGAGACGCATTAATTGCTTCTGCCACCGTTTGCAGCACATCATCAAATTACAATGGCAACACACTTATGTCTGTGCTCTCTGTGGCGAAGTGGCAGAGTAAAGGTTTACTGATCATGAGGTCATGGGTTCGATTCCTGCCTCATTCATGTCGTACTTTCTGCTAGAGACTTCATTCAAATTCTGATTTGTAGACAAACTTCTAATGGCTCATTTATGATGCTTTTTTAAGCATCATTGAAAAATCTCACATTCATCAAAGTCTCAACCTCTATGTCATCAGAAGTGTTGGAATGGCCTAGTGGATAAGGTTCCTGCCATGGGTTTGAGTGGATAAGGTTCCTGTCATGGGTTTGATTCCTGCCTCCAGTCCAGCTCCAGTCTCCCTGAAACTGCCAGTTTGCGTCTGCCATTGGTTCACAGCAATTTGAAGGCAGAAAAACTCAGCGTGTCATACTTTCTGCTAGAGACTTTATTCAAATTCTGATCTGTAGACAAACTTCTAATGGCTCATTTATACTCTTTTCTTTCTTTTTTTTAAGCATCATTGAAAAATCTCACATTCATCAAAGTCTCAACCTCTCTTCAGAAGTCAGTGAGCCTCTTATACAGGGATTTCTTTTACTCTTCTCTCATTGAATGTAACTGTGGTGAAGTGGTTAGATCAGTGGGCTGATGTACTGAAGGTTGTGGGTTCATTTCCTTCCTTGGACATGTTTCTTGTATGCCATTCCGCATGTCTTTGTCAATTTATTCTGCTAATTCAGCATGGTTCAGCAATGGCTTTCAGCATTCACACCATTTCCATTTTTGGAAATGCTTTTTCTAGTTAGTGTGACTGCTTCAGTCACACTATTGTTCTTCTGTTCGGCCATTTTCTTCCGCCTTTATACGGTCTTCTTCTAGTCCTTCATACTTTGTGCTATTTCAACAATTCATATATCAAAACGTGCAGCTTTTTTTGAACTTTATCGGCATAACTTTTCTCTTTTAAACTATTTATACCTTTTCAAATATTTAACTTTTTCTGATTTTTTTCAGCTTTATAATGTGTGTGTATTGCGTCTAACGAGCAGAGCTAGAGTGGTGCTAGAGTGGAGAGAGGCAAAAAAACATTCTAGAGTTTTTCTGGCTAAACTGTCAGCACGGCCACAAATTAAACTCTAGACAAATTATTTTCTCCAGTTTTGTAGCCACACTTGTCTTCTGGCTAAAATTCTGGTCAAAAATGCAAAGAGACTTAGATAATAATTTAAAATATTTTTTAAATGCAGCCAGGGAGCTCTCTGCTCTCATTCAGCCCAATGCATTTTTTTCATAGCAGCAGGAGAAGGAGCTCAACTTTGTAACTTGCTGTTAAGTGCTTTTTAATTAGTGTGACTGCTGAAGCAGTCACACTATTGTTCTTCTGTTTGGCCATTTTCTTCCGCCTTTTTACGGTCTTCTTCTAGTCCTTCATACTTTGTGCTATTTCAACAATTCATATATCAAAACGTGCAGCTTTTTTTGAACTTTATCGGCATTACTTTTCTCTTTTTAACTATTTATACTTTTTCAAATATTTAACTTTTTCTGATTTTTTTCAGCTTTATAATGTGTGTGTGTTGCGTCTAACGAGCAGAGCCAGAGTGGTGTCAGAGTGGATAGAGGCAAAAAAACATTCTAGAGTTTTTCTGGCTAAACTGTCAGCACGGCCACAAATTAAACTCTAGACAAATTATTTTCTCCAGTTTTGTAGCCACACTTGTCTTCTGGCTAAAATTCTGGTCAAAAATGCAAAGAGACTTAGATAATAATTTTAAATATTTTTTAAATGCAGCCAGGGAGCTCTCTGCTCCCATTCAGCTCAATGCATTTTTTTCACATCAGCAGGAGAAGGAGCTCAACTTTGTAACTTGCTGTTAAGTGCTTTTTAATTCATTTGAATTCACCAAAAAATAGTCACAGGTCACAAAAAAGTCCTCTCCTTACTTGGTGTGGCTAATGTATACTCATTTATTTTTATTTTAAGCATCATTGAAAAATCTCACATTCATCAAAGTCTCAACCTCTCTTCTTCACTACTACACTGTAGTGTAGGGGTTAGGGTGGATGTTTGCCAACCCTAAGGTCACTGGTTCGAATCCAAGGGAAGAACTCTTGTTATGTTATGTTGAATTCTGCTCTCCTCCCCCGCCTTCAATTGGTTACAGGTGTTTGTTATCTCCTTGATTACTCATACCAGTTGGCAGCACATCATCACATTACAATGAATGACAACAGTCTTGAAAGCAGTGTGCTCTCTGTAGCCGAGTGGCAGAGTAAAGGTTTAGTGATCATATAGTCATGGGTTCGATTCCTGCCTCAGTCTTTTCACTTCATTGCTTGACTTTTGATTCCAATTATTCAGCTGTCATTGGACAGTCTTTGATTCCTCATAGTATAAAGCTCATTGTAACTCAGGTTCTCTGTGGCCATATGGTTAGTGTGTTAGGTGTTGTGCTATTTCAACAATTCATATATCAAAACGTGCAGCTTTTTTTGAACTTTATCGGCATTACTTTTCTCTTTTTAACTATTTATACTTTTTCAAATATTTAACTTTTTCTGCAAATTAAACTCTAGACAAATTATTTTCTCCAGTTTTGTAGCCACACTTGTCTTCTGGCTAAAATTCTGGTCAAAAATGCAAAGAGACTTAGATAATAATTTAAAATATTTTTTAAATGCAGCCAGGGAGCTCTCTGCTCTCATTCAGCCCAATGCTGAGAATTCTCCACAACTCTGTCTGAAACATGCTTATGTCTGTGCTCTCTGTGGCGAAGTGGCAGAGTAAAGGTTTGTTGATCATGAGGTCATGGGTTCGATTCCTTACTTTTTTTCTTAAGCAGAAGCCAGTGATCCTCTTATCAAAGGTTTTCTTTACCCCTCTCATACTGTCTCTGTTTGTAGCCTAGTGGTTAGCTTGCTGGTCTGGAGACCTGAAGGTTGCTGGTTCAAATCTTGCCTCAACAACAATTATAGTGAATTATTTTCCCAGTTGTCCTCTGTTGACTTCTGATAACTTGCTTCATGTTGAAACTGCTGCTCTCAGCCTGAAATTCACAGAAATTTTCATTCTAAGTCATTCAAGCTTGACTCTCAAGCTTTCTTGATGTTGACAGTGTGCAGATCATTAACAGACAACAGTCTCTGCAACTGTGTGTGCACTGTGGCCTAGAGGCAGAGTGAAAGTCTAATGACCATGAGGTTGTGGGTTCGATTCCAACCTTGGTCAAACATTTGTATGGTGATCACTGCTTGCACTATTTGCTAATTCTGCAACAGCGTTCAGTTGCTGTCAGCAGTCACACCATTTCCATTCTTGGAAATGCTTTTTCTAGTTCATTTTAATTCACCAAAAAATAGTCACAGGTCACAAAAAAGTCCTCTTCTTACTTGGTGTGGCTAATTTATACTCATTTCTTTTTATTTTAAGCATCATTGAAAAATCTCACATTCATCAAAGTCTCAACCTCTCTTTTCCACAACTCCACTGTAGTGTAGGGGGTAGGGTGGCTGCTTGCCAACCCTAAGGTCACTGGTTCGAATCCAAGGGAAGAATTCTTGTTATGTTATGTTGAATTCTGCTCTCCTCCCCCGCCTTCAATTGGTTACAGGTGTTTGTTATCTCCTTGATTACTCGTACCAGTTTGCAGCACGTCATCACATTACAATGAATGACAACAGTCTTGAAAGCAGTGTGCTCTCTGTAGCCGAGTGGCAGAGTAAAGGCTTAGTGATCATATGGTCATGGGTTCGATTCCTGCCTCAGTCATTTCACATCATTGCTTGACTTTTGATTCCAATTATTCAGCTGTCATTGGACAGTCTTTGATTCCTCATAGTATAAAGCTCATTGTAACTCAGGTTCTCTGTGGCCATATGGTTAGTGTGTTAGGTGTTGTGCTTTTTTCAACAATTCATATATCAAAACGTGCAGCTTTTTTTGAACTTTATCGGCATTACTTTTCTCTTTTTAACTATTTATACTTTTTCAAATATTTAACTTTTTCTGCAAATTAAACTCTAGACAAATTATTTTCTCCAGTTTTGTAGCCACACTTGTCTTCTGGCTAAAATTCTGGTCAAAAATGCAAAGAGACTTAGATAATAATTTAAAATATTTTTTAAATGCAGCCAGGGAGCTCTCTGCTCTCATTCAGCCCAATGCTGAGAATTCTCCACAACTCTGTCTGAAACATGCTTATGTCTGTGCTCTCTGTGGCGAAGTGGCAGAGTAAAGGTTTGTTGATCATGAGGTCATGGGTTCGATTCCTTACTTTTTTTCTTAAGCAGAAGCCAGTGATCCTCTTATCAAAGGTTTTCTTTACCCCTCTCATACTGTCTCTGTTTGTAGCCTAGTGGTTAGCTTGCTGGTCTGGAGACCTGAAGGTTGCTGGTTCAAATCTTGCCTCAACAACAATTATAGTGAATTATTTTCCCAGTTGTCCTCTGTTGACTTCTGATAACTTGCTTCATGTTGAAACTGCTGCTCTCAGCCTGAAATTCACAGAAATTTTCATTCTAAGTCATTCAAGCTTGACTCTCAAGCTTTCTTGATGTTGACAGTGTGCAGATCATTAACAGACAACAGTCTCTGCAACTGTGTGTGCACTGTGGCCTAGAGGCAGAGTGAAAGTCTAATGACCATGAGGTTGTGGGTTCGATTCCAACCTTGGTCAAACATTTGTATGGTGATCACTGCTTGCACTATTTGCTAATTCTGCAACAGCGTTCAGTTGCTGTCAGCAGTCACACCATTTCCATTCTTGGAAATGCTTTTTCTAGTTCATTTTAATTCACCAAAAAATAGTCACAGGTCACAAAAAAGTCCTCTTCTTACTTGGTGTGGCTAATTTATACTCATTTCTTTTTATTTTAAGCATCATTGAAAAATCTCACATTCATCAAAGTCTCAACCTCTCTTTTCCACAACTCCACTGTAGTGTAGGGGGTAGGGTGGCTGCTTGCCAACCCTAAGGTCACTGGTTCGAATCCAAGGGAAGAATTCTTGTTATGTTATGTTGAATTCTGCTCTCCTCCCCCGCCTTCAATTGGTTACAGGTGTTTGTTATCTCCTTGATTACTCGTACCAGTTTGCAGCACGTCATCACATTACAATGAATGACAACAGTCTTGAAAGCAGTGTGCTCTCTGTAGCCGAGTGGCAGAGTAAAGGCTTAGTCATCATATGGTCATGGGTTCGATTCCTGCCTCAGTCATTTCACATCATTGCTTGACTTTTGATTCCAATTATTCAGCTGTCATTGGACAGTCTTTGATTCCTCATAGTATAAAGCTCATTGTAACTCAGGTTCTCTGTGGCCATATGGTTAGTGTGTTAGGTGTTGTGCTTTTTTCAACAATTCATATATCAAAACGTGCAGCTTTTTTTGAACTTTATCGGCATTACTTTTCTCTTTTTAACTATTTATACTTTTTCAAATATTTAACTTTTTCTGCAAATTAAACTCTAGACAAATTATTTTCTCCAGTTTTGTAGCCACACTTGTCTTCTGGCTAAAATTCTGGTCAAAAATGCAAAGAGACTTAGATAATAATTTAAAATATTTTTTAAATGCAGCCAGGGAGCTCTCTGCTCTCATTCAGCCCAATGCTGAGAGTTCTCCACAACTCTGTCTGTAGTCCAGTTGGTAAGGTGGCCGCTTGCCAACCCCAAGGTCACTAGTTCGAATCCAGGCTGAGCAATCTTGTTATGTGATGTTGAATTCTGCTCCCCTCCCCCACCCTCAATTGGTTACAGGTGTTCGTTAAGATACGCATTAATTGCTTCTGCCACCGTTTGCAGCACATCATCACATTACAATGGCAACATGCTTATGTCTGTGCTCTCTGTGGCGAAGTGGCAGAATAAAGGTTTATTGATCATGAGGTCATGGGTTCGATTCCTTACTTTTTTTTTTAAGCAGAAGCCAGTGATCCTCTTATCAAAGGTTTTCTTTACCCCTCACATACTATCTCTGTCTGTAGCCTAGTGGTTAGCTTGCTGGTCTGAAGACCTGAAGGTTGCTGGTTCAAATCTTGCCTCAACAACAATTATAGTGAATTATTTTCCCAGTCGTCCTCTGTTGACTTCTGATAACTTGCTTCATGTTGAAACTCCTGCTCTCAGCCTGAAATTCACAGACATTTTCATTCTAAGTCATTCAAGCTTGACTCTCAAGCTTTCTTGGTGTTGACACAGTGTGTTTCCAACAGGTGCAGCTCGTTAACTTCAGAGTGAGACAGAGTGCAGATCATTAACAGACAACAGTCTCTGCAACTGTGTGTGCACTGTGGCCTAGAGGCAGAGTGAAAGTCTACCGACCATGAGTTTGTGGGTTCGATTCCAACCTTGGTCAAACATTTGTATGGTGATCACTGCTAGCACTATTTGCTAATTCTGCAACAGCGTTCAGTTGCTTTCAGCAGTCACACCATTTCCATTCTTGGAAATGCTCTTTCTAGTTAGTGTGACTGCTGAAGCAGTCACACTATTGTTCTTCTGTTTGGCCATTTTCTTCCGCCTTTTTACGGTCTTCTTCTAGTCCTTCATACTTTGTGCTATTTCAACAATTCATATATTAAAACGTGCAGCTTTTTTTGAACTTTATCGGCATTACTTTTCTCTTTTTAAATATTTATACTTTTTCAAATATTTAACTTTTTCTGATTTTTTTCAGCTTCATAATGGGTGTGTATTGCGTCTAACGAGCAGAGCAAGAGTGGTGTCAGAGTGGATAGAGGCAAAAAAACATTCTAGAGTTTTTCTGGCTAAACTGTCAGCACGGCCACAAATTAAACTCTAGACAAATTATTTTCTCCAGTTTTGTAGCCACACTTGTCTTCTGGCTAAAATTCTGGTCAAAAATGCAAAGAGACTTAGATAATAATTTAAAATATTTTTTAAATGCAGCCAGGGAGCTCTCTGCTCTCATTCAGCCCAATGCATTTTTTTCACATCAGCAGGAGAAGGAGCTCAACTTTGTAACTTGCTGTTAAGTGCTATTTAATTCATTTTAATTCACCAAAAAATAGTCACAGGTCACAAAAAAGTCCTCTTCTTACTTGGTGTGGCTAATCTATACTAATTTCTCTTTATTTTAAGCATCATTGAAAAATCTCACATTTATCAAAGTCTCAACCTCTCTTCTTCACAACTCCACTGTAGTGTAGGGGTTAGGGTGGCTGCTTGCCAACCCTAAGGTCACTGGTTCGAATCCAAGGGAAGAACTCTTGTTATGTTATGTTGAATTCTGCTCTCCTCCCCCGCCTTCAATTGGTTACAGGTGTTTGTTATCTCCTTGATTACTCATACAAGTTTGCAGCACATCATCACATTACAATGAATGACAACAGTCTTGAAAGCAGTGTGCTCTCTGTAGCCGAGTGGCAGAGTAAAGGCTTAGTGATCATATGGTCATGGGTTCGATTCCTGCCTCAGTCATTTCACATCATTGCTTGACTTTTGATTCCAATTATTCAGCTGTCATTGGACAGTCTTTGATTCCTCATAGTATAAAGCTCATTGTAACTCAGGTTCTCTGTGGCCATATGGTTAGTGTGTTAGGTGTTGTGCTATTTCAACAATTCATATATCAAAACGTGCAGCTTTTTTTGAACTTTATCGGCATTACTTTTCTCTTTTTAACTATTTATACTTTTTCAAATATTTAACTTTTTCTGCAAATTAAACTCTAGACAAATTATTTTCTCCAGTTTTGTAGCCACACTTGTCTTCTGGCTAAAATTCTGGTCAAAAATGCAAAGAGACTTAGATAATAATTTAAAATATTTTTTAAATGCAGCCAGGGAGCTCTCTGCTCTCATTCAGCCCAATGCTGAGAGTTCTCCACAACTCTGTCTGTAGTCCAGTTGGTAAGGTGGCCGCTTGCCAACCCCAAGGTCACTAGTTCGAATCCAGGCTGAGCAATCTTGTTATGTGATGTTGAATTCTGCTCCCCTCCCCCACCCTCAATTGGTTACAGGTGTTCGTTAAGAGACGCATTAATTGCTTTTGCCACCGTTTGCAGCACATCATCACATTACAATGGCAACATGCTTATGTCTGTGCTCTCTGTGGCGAAGTGGCAGAGTAAAGGTTTATTGATCATGAGGTCATGGGTTCGATTCCTTACTTTTTTTTTTTAAGCAGAAGCCAGTGATCCTCTTATCAAAGGTTTTCTTTACCCCTCACATACTGTCTCTGTCTGTAGCCTAGTGGTTAGCTTGCTGGTCTGGAGACCTGAAGATTGCTGGTTCAAATCTTGCCTCAACAACAATTATAGTGAATTATTTTCCCAGTTCTGTCAGGACCACTATGTCAAAATAATATTTATTTACTTGCACAGTTTAATTTGGCGGTATGGTACTGTTCTGGGACCCCCTGCTCTTCCACGCGCTTGCGTGGAAAGCCTGAGGCAGGAAGAGCACCTTCCTGCCCTTCACGAGCCATCATGAACGGCATAAGCAGGGAGCGCAGCAGCAAAGAAAACCCAGACAGAGCAGAGCAACCAACAAGATATAATGACAGGAGGAGCTGGGGCGGAGGTGGGTTGCAAAAAAGCCGGCAGAGGAAGCAGCAGCAGCAAGGGAGGTGACGTCGGGCTACAGCAGTTTAAACAGCGCGCCCTGAATGCAGTTCCCCAATAGGGGAGTCAGCTGAGCCATCAGCTGACCTGCACAGGTGAAGACAGTTACGCTGTGCTGATTAGAGCTTGACGTCATGGCCTGCCAGAACTAACGCTATACGCTTAATTTCTGTCAGGACCACTATGTCAAAATAATATTTATTTACTTGCACAGTTTAATTTGGCGGTATGGTACTGTTCTGGGACCCCCTGCTCTTCCACGCGCTTGCGTGGAAAGCCTGAGGCAGGAAGAGCACCTTCCTGCCCTTCACGAGCCATCATGAACGGCATAAGCAGGGAGCGCAGCAGCAAAGAAAACCCCCAAAACAACCACACCGGCAAATCCTGGAACCTCTGCTAAGAGATGCCAGGAGGCTATCTAGAATGGAATTAATTTTTGCCTATAAAATTTAATAGGGAATAAGCCACACGCTACCTCTTAACAATAATAATTTTTACAATAATAATAACCATTATTAATAATAATAACAATAATAATATTAAATCAATTATTTACAATGAAAGGCTCATAGCTTTTTGTGCATCTAGAATGCTCTATTGACAGGCGCAGTAAGGCAAGGCAATTTTATTTGTATAGCCCGTTTTTACAAACAGTTTGTCTCAAAGGCTTTACATGGCATCGTAACAACATCCTCTGTCCTTAGACCCTCACATCGACTGAGGAAAAACTCCATGGAAAACCCTTTTAACAGGGAAAAATCGGAGAAACCTCAGGGTGAGCAACAGAGGAGGGATCCCTCACCCAGGACGGACAGACGTGCAATAGATGTTGTTACAGACAAGAAAACAGGGAGCAAAGAAAACCCCCCAAAACGACCACGCCGGCAAATCCCTGACCCTCTAGCAACAAGAGATGTCAGGAGGCTATTTAAGTTGGAAACAAATGTAGCCCATTTAAAAGGAAATAGACGAACCCCCCAAAACCCGCAAAAGGAGCTGCGTCAGTGAATAATTCAATGCCAAATATGATTCTGTATTATCGCTATGGAGGTTGAAACCCAGCGCAAATTAAGAATAAAGCAAACCGTTCCTTGTGTGACGCTCCGACCGCTTGGCAGCATCGCTGGCAAACAGAAACTCCACAGCCCCGGAATCAGCCGTCGCCGGTCAATGGAACAGCTGTGTGTGACGCCGCCCCCACCTGCCAGGTGAGAGCCCCGACGGAGAGAAGGAGCCCCCCTCCCCCGTCATCGCAGACGGCGTCCTCCGTTCCAGAGCTTCGCTGAAGCCCCACGACACGACACCGCGCCAGCCGCCGCGGGTCCGCATCGTGGACGGGGGCGACGACATCGGGAGCAGCAGGGCGAGCACGAACACAACCAGCGATCCTTCCCTCATGCGGGAGCCCGTCTTGCAAAAAAGCCGGCAGAGGAAGCAGCAGCAGCAAGGGAGGTGACGTCGGGCTACAGCAGTTTAAACAGCGCGCCCTGAATGCAGTTCCCTAATAGGGGAGTCAGCTGAGCCATCAGCTGACCTGCACAGGTGAAGACAGTTACGCTGTGCTGATTAGAGCTTGACGTCATGGCCTGCCAGAACTAACGCTATACGCTTAATTTGTCCTCTGTTGACTTCTGATAACTTGCTTCATGTTGAAACTGCTGCTCTCAGCCTGAAATTCACAGAAATTTTCATTCTAAGTCATTCAAGCTTGACTCTCAAGCTTTCTTGATGTTGACAGTGTGCAGATCATTAACAGACAACAGTCTCTGCGACTGTGTGCGCACTGTGGCCTAGAGGCAGAGTGGAAGTCTAATGACCATGAGGTTGTGGGTTCGATTCCGACCTTGGTCAAACATTTGTATGGTGATCACTGCTTGCACTATTTGCTAATTCTGCAACAGCGTTCAGTTGCTATCAGCAGTCACACCATTTCCATTCTTGGAAATGCTTTTTCTAGTTAGTGTGACTGCTGAAGCAGTCACACTATTGTTCTTCTGTTTGGCCATTTTCTTCCGCCTTTTTACGGTCTTCTTCTAGTCCTTCATACTTTGTGCTATTTCAACAATTCATATATCAAAACGTGCAGCTTTTTTTGAACTTTATCGGCATTACTTTTCTCTTTTTAACTATTTATACTTTTTCAAATATTTAACTTTTTCTGATTTTTTTCAGCTTTAAAATGGGTGTGTATTGCGTCTAACGAGCAGAGCTAGAGTGGTGTCAGAGTGGATAGAGGCAAAAAAACATTCTAGAGTTTTTCTGGCTAAACTGTCAGCACGGCCACAAATTAAACTCTAGACAAATTATTTTCTCCAGTTTTGTAGCCACACTTGTCTTCTGGCTAAAATTCTGGTCAAAAATGCAAAGAGACTTAGATAATAATTTAAAATATTTTTTAAATGCAGCCAGGGAGCTCTCTGCTCTCATTCAGCCCAATGCATTTTTTTCACATCAGCAGGAGAAGGAGCTCAACTTTGTAACTTGCTGTTAAGTGCTTTTTAATTCATTTTAATTAACCAAAAAATAGTCACAGGTCACAAAAAAGTCCTCTTCTTACTTGGTGTGGCTAATCTATACTAATTTCTCTTTATTTTAAGCATCATTGAAAAATCTCACATTCATCAAAGTCTCAACCTCTCTTCTTCACAACTCCACTGAATTTAGGGGTTAGGGTGGCTGCTTGCCAACCCTAAGGTCACTGGTTCGAATCCAAGGGAAGAACTCTTGTTATGTTATGTTGAATTCTGCTCTCCTCCCCCGCCTTCAATTGGTTACAGGTGTTTGTTATCTCCTTGATTACTCATACCAGTTTCCAGCACATCATCACATTACAATGAATGACAACAGTCTTGAAAGCAGTGTGCTCTCTGTAGCCGAGTGGCAGAGTAAAGGTTTAGTGATCATATGGTCATGGGTTCGATTCCTGCCTCAGTCATTTCACATCATTGCTTGACTTTTGATTCCAATTATTCAGCTGTCATTGGACAGTCTTTGATTCCTCATAGTATAAAGCTCATTGTAACTCAGGTTCTCTGTGGCCATATGGTTAGTGTGTTAGGTGTTGTGCTATTTCAACAATTCATATATCAAAACGTGCAGCTTTTTTTGAACTTTATCGGCATTACTTTTCTCTTTTTAACTATTTATACTTTTTAAAATATTTAACTTTTTCTGCAAATTAAACTCTAGACAAATTATTTTCTCCAGTTTTGTAGCCACACTTGTCTTCTGGCTAAAATTCTGGTCAAAAATGCAAAGAGACTTAGATAATAATTTAAAATATTTTTTAAATGCAGCCAGGGAGCTCTCTGCTCTCATTCAGCCCAATGCTGAGAGTTCTCCACAACTCTGTCTGTAGTCCAGTTGGTAAGGTGGCCGCTTGCCAACCCCAAGGTCACTAGTTCAAATCCAGGCTGAGCAATCTTGTTATGTGATGTTGAATTCTGCTCCCCTCCCCCACCCTCAATTGGTTACAGGTGTTCGTTAAGAGACGCATTAATTGCTTCTGCCACCGTTTGCAGCACATCATCACATTACAATGGCAACATGCTTATGTCTGTGCTCTCTGTGGCGAAGTGGCAGAGTAAAGGTTTATTGATCATGAGGTCATGGGTTCGATTCCTTACTTTTTTTTTTAAGCAGAAGCCAGTGATCCTCTTATCAAAGGTTTTCTTTACCCCTCACATACTGTCTCTGTCTGTAGCCTAGTGGTTAGCTTGCTGGTCTGGAGACCTGAAGGTTGCTGGTTCAAATCTTGCCTCAACAACAATTATAGTGAATTATTTTCCCAGTTGTCCTCTGTTGACTTCTGATAACTTGCTTCATGTTGAAACTGCTGCTCTCAGCCTGAAATTCACAGAAATTTTCATTCTAAGTCATTCAAGCTTGACTCTCAAGCTTTCTTGATGTTGACAGTGTGCAGATCATTAACAGACAACAGTCTCTGCAACTGTGTGTGCACTGTGGCCTAGAGGCAGAGTGGAAGTCTAATGACCATGAGGTTGTGGGTTCGATTCCAACCTTGGTCAAACATTTGTATGGTGATCACTGCTTGCACTATTTGCTAATTCTGCAACAGCGTTCAGTTGCTATCAGCAGTCACACCATTTCCATTCTTGGAAATGCTTTTTCTAGTTATTTTTCCACTTCCGGCCAACTTTCGGTTCGCTACTAGTCCTGCAACTCGAAGACTTGCAGGCCAAATTATATATCAAAACGTGCGTCTTGATCGGGATCGGTGTGCTATTACTTTTCTCAACAGTGTACGAACAACAGTGTACGAAATTTTTGCATTGAAGTCAATGGGACGGACGGAAAAAAAAGAGCGAAAAACACCAATCATTGGAGTTTAACAAACGTCTACTGCTCAGGCATACTTTCACCTAGAGACTTCATTTAAACTTTAAACAGTAGACACAAGTCTTGTGTATTGGTGTATTACTCCACGTTTTGATAGGTCATATAGTTTTTGATCAATCCATGATCAATGACCATGATCATTTTTGGAGAAATTATTAGATTACAATGGTTGTGTATTGCACGGAATGTTCGTGTCAGAGTGCGTGACATCATCGGTTAGAGTGGGAGAGATGCCAGAAAAACTCCAGATTTTTTCTCTTTCCAAACTCCAAACGGCCACAATTTACACTCTACACACATAATTTCCGCCATGTTTGTAGACGAGCTCATCCTCGATCTCTTAATCTGCTCAAAATATCAGAGAGACTTACAGAATTTAAACTCTGAGCCTCTAAGTGCGGCCACGTCTGTCTCTGCTCCTCATTGAGTCCAATACAAATATTTTCTGAGAGAAGCAGAACGGCCTGATGTTTTAAAACTGCCAGCGTCGCCAAAATATTTACTGTAGAAACACCAAATCGTACCAAAATTTTCAGTAAATCCTTAGAGCAATGTGATCTGTGTTTTGTTCTGATAGGAGTTACCGTTTTCTCACCCTAAGCCTAAATGTGAGACCGGTGCAGAGGCAGAAAATGGCTCTTTTTCTCCACGTTTCTGTCTGTCTCAGCCTGCGGGGGCCCCTATCGCCGTGGTAACCTCTTTGATCCTCAGGCCAGAGCTCGTTAATTTCATAAACAATCCACCTGGCGCTCGTTTAAATGTTTATAAACAGAGACACAGCTAAATCAGACTGACACAGGATGCAGCTACTAACTAACTATGTGTCAAGTCAGTCACACACACACACACAGACTCTAGAGCCAGCTTCATGTGATTACAGTCACACACACACACACACACACACACACACACACACACACACACACACCTTCATGTGATTAAAACACAGTTAACGCTTTGAAACAGAAGACCAGACAGCTGGAAAGGAAAACACATTCCAGCCAACATGAGGAAGACCGTCAAGCCTGGAAGGATAGTTTATTAATATATAAAAAAGAACTCCGTAATGCTAGAAGCAATTACTATTCATCTCTAATAGAAAAGAATAAGAACAACAACAGGTTCCTTTTCAACACTGTGGCCAGGCTAACCAAGAACCATAGTGTTGTTGAGCCATCCATCCCTCCAACTCTCAGCAGCAACGACTTTCTAACTTTCTTTACCGAAAAGATAGTTAATATTAGAACAAAAATTGCTAGTAATGGACCACAGATTACAGTACCCATAGAAGCACCTCCCAGACTTGGTACACACTTGGACAGCTTCTCTCTTCCATCGACCTGTCAGACTTAACTTTTGCAATTACTTCTTCCAAGTCAGCCACATGTCTGCTGGATCCAGTTCCGACAAGACTACTTAAGGATGCCTTCCCCTTAATTAACATTTCTTTTCTGAACCAAATCAATCTTTCCTTAGCCACAGGCTACGTGCCACAGGCCTTCAAGGTGGCTGTCATTAACCCTTTACTTAAAAAACCTTCTCTTGACCCAGATGTCCTCGCCAACTATCGGCCTATATCCAACCTTCCTTACATCTCTAAGATCCTTGAGAAGATTGTCCTGGAGCAGCTACATGAACATCTGCACAGCAACGAGCTCTTTGAAGCTTTCCAATCTGGATTCAGAGAACACCATAGCACTGAAACAGCACTTGTCAAAGTCTCTAATGATCTTTTTATAGCTTCAGACAGAGGCCTCGTCTCTGTACTTGTACTTTTGGACCTCAGTGCTGCATTCGACACCATCGACCACAGCATCCTGCTGCAGAGACTAGATCATGAAATAGGGATTAAAGGAACTGCCCTAAAATGGTTTAAGTCATACTTATCTGACAGAATTCAATTTGTTAATGTTAATAACGACCACTCAGAGTATAGCAGAGTTACGTATGGTGTACCGCAGGGTTCAGTCTTAGGGCCAATCCTCTTCATTCTTTACATGCTCCCATTAGGTGGCATCATCCGGAAGCACTCAATCAATTTTCACTGTTATGCGGATGATACGCAACTCTACTTGTCCATGGAGCCAGATGACAGAAGCCGCCTCATCAATCTGCAAGACTGTCTGAAAGACATTAGATCCTGGATGTCCTCTAACTTCTTGCTACTGAATTCAGATAAAACTGAGGTTATTGTGTTTGGACCTAAACATCTCAGGGACACGTTCTCTAATCAGATCGCTACTCTAGATGGCATCACCCTGACCCCGAGTACAACCGCGAGGAACCTTGGAGTCATTTTTGACCAGGACCTTTCCTTCAGCTCCCACATAAAACACGTGACTAGGACCGCCTTCTTCCATCTGCACAGTATCACTAAGATTAGGAATATCCTCTCCCAGAGTGATGCTGAGAAACTAGTACATGCATTTATCACTTCTAGGCTAGACTACTGCAACTCTCTCCTGTCAGGATGTCCGAAAAACTCTCTAAAGAGTCTCCAGCTGGTCCAGAATGCCGCAGTGAGGGTTTTGACAGGGAAGGAAGGAAGGGAGTTAGGAAGAGAGAGCACATCTCTCCCACCTTAGCTTCTCTCCACTGGCTTCCTGTAGGATTTAGAATAGACTTCAAAATCCTTCTGCTGACTTATAAGGCTCTTAATGATAAAGCTCCAACCTATCTGAAAGAACTAATCATTCCTTACTGTCCTACCAGAGCACTTCGCTCCCAGAATGCAGGTCTGCTAGTGACTCCCAGTATCTCTAAAAACAGACTGGGAGGTAGAGCCTTCAGTTACCGGGTTCCTTTACTGTGGAACCAGCTCTCTCCATGGGTCAAAGAGGCAGACACTCTAACTACATTTAAGTCTAGACTTAAGACCTTCCTTTATGACAGGGCTTTTAGTTAGGGCTGGTTCAGGTAGCTCTGAACCATCTTATAGCTACGCTGCTATAGGCTTAGACTGCTGGGGACACATCTGGTTACACAGAGCCCTCTCCTTTCCTCTCCTCTCCTCTCCTCTCCTCTCCTCTCCTCTCCTCTCCTCTCCTCTCCTCTCCTCTCCTCTCCTTTCCTCTCCTCTCCTCCCCTCTCCTTTCCTCCATCCAGCTCTATCTCTCTGCACCAGCCGCCGCCTGCATCGCCCCCCTCCCACCCCTTCCCCTGCTGTTAGACCGGCCTCCCCTTCCTTCCCATGGACCAGTCTGCCACCCAGTCCTCCCATCGAGCTGACCGGCTCTCCCTGCCCCCCCCCCCCTCACCAGAGACTGCCTTCATCAACTCCTGCTAACATTTCCATATTTCGCACATTCTGTGACAAACTGTAAACTGTTTCCTTGTCTGTAACAACATCTATTGCACGTCTGTCCGTCCTGGGTGAGGGATCCCTCCTCTGTTGCTCACCCTGAGGTTTCTCCGATTTTTCCCTGTTAAAGGGTTTCCATGGAGTTTTTCCTCAGTCGATGTGAGGGTCTAAGGACAGAGGATGTTGTTATGATGCCATGTAAAGCCCTTTGAGACAAACTGTTTGTAAAAATGGGCTATACAAATAAAATTGCCTTGCCTTGCCTTGCCAGCCAGAGGGTCCAGGACCATAGGGACTGCAGTGGAGGAAGGCTGCCTTAACACCCTGCACAATGGCACCCAGTACACAGAAGTTAGACAGGACCAGTCAGCCCATCACCTGGTCCGTTCAACAAATCAGTTTATGCTACTGTGATTTATGTAGCCTAGTTAAATACTACAGTAATCATCATAGTGTATTGTCAGGAAAGACCATTTAAATCTGTATCAAATATCGATTAATGAATTAATCGATAATTTGCATGTTGGTCTTGGTTAAGTACCACCTTGAAAAAAAAAACAATGTTTTGTTGCTTAAGCTATTCAGTCATTCAATGGTATACTACAATCCATGTGAAAAAAATGCTTCTCACTGTTCTCAGGTCAAATATTTATATGCGATTAAAATGCAATTAATTGCGATTAATTAATTACAAAGCCTCTAATTAATTAGATTAATTGTTTTAATTGAGTCCTGGCCCTATTACACAAGATAAACACACACACACACACACACACACACACACACACACACACACACACACACACACACAGTTAACCTAATGTGGTTACAGCTCCTCCATATCAGTGCTTATAGAAAGATGATCATGTGTCTGTCTGATCAGCTCTGTCTTGACCTTAAGATCGTGGGTTTGATTCCCGTTTTGACAGAGATGGCACAACCGGCAGTAGCCCCGTGGCCCATTCAACATTTCCCGAGAGGAAATTTTCTAGTTTTGTTTTGTTATTTCTTGAACTGTACACAAAACGATCGGGAGAATCGGCAATATGCAAATAGTAAATCAACATCAAATGGTGACTGGCTAACTAAAGACAAAATCAGACTAAACATCCACTATTACAGCTAAACTTTAATTTGAAGACCGAGTTTACAACACTCTGTTGTTCAGTTCACCATTATGGTCCAGAAGGAGATGTTTCAATCTCAAGCAATTGAGTTTTCATCTAGTGCCACCATGAGGTTGAATATGCTGCTGTGATTGTTGAATATCTATTTGATGGGCAAGATGTTTCTTCAGAAATTAAATATTCTCACCACATACAGACAATACATAAAGAATACAAGCCAGTTAAATGGATGCACTGCAACTGGCATTCATGACCTGCAGACATACAGTATGCTGCAGCAGTTGTGAACTCTTATGGTTGCACAAAAGTTTTATCACCAGTAGATGTCACTTATCACCAGGGTTTATAACATACAGCTTACAGTCAGATCCTCCTGCACATACACATGTACAGAGAAAAAGAAAAAATACTTCAAAGTACGATATATTCCTAGATTTTGGTTTACTGTAAAAGGTTAATTTAAGATATTTTAAGCATTTCATATAGGCTACTATGTCAGGGCGATGACATAGATGTGTTTTGACGGTGCATGTATTTGTGATCAATAGAAATTTATGTTTAAACTTTAACCAGGTTATTCTGTGATTGATCCCTTTACAAGACTTCTTGATATTATTTAATTAACTAAAGAAAGTAGATGAATATACAAAAGAGTTTAAAAAAAGTTTCAACACAGGAAAGCTGATGCTGTTGTAACACAATGATCTTGTGCTGAACTCTTAATGGAGATTCAAAGTCATTCTCTGCTTTTCTTCATTGAGTGATGAAATCTATAAAAATGATGAACGTATAACTGAAAGTAAAAGCTCAGCAGAAGAATCAGGCCTAAACACAACCAGAACACTAATGAGACTTCATATAAACATTACATTACATCACATTAAATCTGCACTTTCATATTTTACTTAATTTTAAGCAAGTCACGATAGCAGAGTGATTTCAAGATAATACACGATACAAAAAGAAAGTCTGCATTATTGAAACTGCATTAGGTTCAAATTCAACAATGATTTTGTGAAAAGAGGTTTTTCACATGTTGTGGCGCAAGGTAGGCGCAAGGTAACGCAGCTGGTCTAATGCAAGTTTCGACCAGCGCAGCCTAGCGCAAAGTCAGATTGGAAGATTGGCAGATCGCGCTGCGCTGAGATAGGCGTGGCCGCGCAGCAGGGGGAGGCGTCACAGATTCAGCTTGGTGCAGTGGAAGTTTTGTGCGAAAATGTCCCGCCGAGGTTGCGCTGAAAGCTCGCCACCTCCAACCAGGTCTACTCTCAGCGCAGGGCGAAGCGCAGCAGGTGCAGTGGAAGTTTGGCTGACTGACGTGCAGTGCACACACGTCACCAAGACCTCACAGGCAGATCTCCACAGTTCCAGACACATTTCAATGCAATAAATATCCACAATAACCACTATTTAATGCAACTAACGGAATCAACACGTGAATTTATATCTATATAGATTGTCCCGTCACATCTGACGTCAGATCAAAGCAGAGATCAAAGGCTGTCGGTGCGTAAAGGAAACTCCACCTGAATTAACACAGCAGGGACGAACTGGCACTGAAAAGCAGCTGTGGATGTCCCAAGCAGGACTGTGAGGGTGGATGACTGCATGTCGCTGCCATACCACTCTGCCCTTGTGATGATCCCCTTTATTTATTTATTTATTTACTTATTAATTCATTAGCGCGTGCGACCGCATCACGCAGCCGTAATGAAAAACAAAACACAAATCATTATCTCTCTTAGTCCACCACAACAGCCTCGGTATCAGATAGTCAGTATACTCAGCATCTCTATCACAGAAAAAAAAGAGAAAAAAAGAGACGGACAGAGAGAGAGAGAGAGGAGGACAGAGAGAGAGAGAGAGAGGAGGACAGAGAGAGAGAGAGAGAGCGTCCTTTACGCTGATTTCATGGTGTTTGTTCATGTTGTGATTAGTGTAGCCTACACCTCTCATCTTGCTTACACAGGGTTTGAATAAATGTGAGTTTCTTTATTAGTTTATTAGTTGTTGTTTCTTACATTGGGCAGGGGTTCTCAGTGTATCAGATCAATCCTGGTTAAGTATATTAGTAAACTCATTATTCGGTCACTCTGAGCTCGGACCTCCGGACCAAAACAGCTGTTTCCTCCTGGGAGAGGTTCGGCCTCTGGCGTCGCTGTTTCCTCCGTCCATGTCCAAGTATAAAATGACAAACTTGCAGCGCGCATCACCCGCCGCGCAGTTAAAGGTGAGGAGAGGAGCTCCTTTGATTGGTGAAGATCTGACTCGGCTGTGTCAAACCCACTCCACGCCTTTCTCTCCTCCTCCTGTCTCCCTCCCACCCTCTCTCCTCCCTCTTCACCGTTTGCGCCGGTGGGAGGGACGAGGGGAGGGCTTGCGCGGGGACAGCTCTCCATACCGACACATCTCCACTTCGACACCCCGCTGTTCCGAAATACCCCCACTTCGAAACACCGCTGTTCCGACACCCTCCTCCCCCGCAGCTGTCCAATGTCCAAGGTGCTGAACCGCGTGGCGTTGTTTACACTCTGTGTTGTGGCTTGTCTGTGAAACGTGCGCTGCTCAGGGACTGGGCAGACCTGTCCCACTTACTTTCTCCCCGACTCCGTTGTTAGAGATCTCCCGCACAGTAATAGAAATACACTTTTTTTCTCCCCCCCTGCGCCGCTCGAGCGCGGCTGAACCTGGCTTGAGCTCACAAGGGTGCGAGGCTGCTGCAGCCGCCGCTCGTGCTGACAGCTGACTGAGGGAGATGCTTTGGTTGGGTTTAGGCAATGAAGAAAGGAGCTGGTTAAGTTTAGTAAAAAGACCAGGTAGAGGCTAGACAGGCTAAGCATAATGAACATTATATGTCATTAATATTAAGTATTTGCTTGTTTTGCAGTTAATTATGCACATGATCCGTTTCGACCCCAAACAGGAAAAAAGGATCAATGCGCACTGCACACTGGGGTTTTCCCCCAATAGCCTTTTCGGAATAGCGGGGTCTTTAGAAAAAATAGAAAACCCCGCTATTACGATGAATGGAAGTCTATTGTCGGAAAGGCGGGGCTTCGGAAAGGCGGGGTGTAACCGGCTTGCGCTGGTCTAAGTCTGACTGCGCGGCCCACCAATCTTGCGAAATGGACCTGGGCCACACCCCGTTGGCGTGGCGAAGCTGCGCTGATGTTAGACTTCACCTGGTCTAAGAAACTAGGGCCCTATGACTCAGATCAAAATTACAAGAGCAAATGTTTCATCTGCAAGGATGTTGGTCAACCATACGTATGTCAGATCACTGTCACAAGGCAGAGCAGGTTTTGATAGACACACAGGTGACTCTGATCAACAGTCAGGCTGAACCAGTCTCAGCAGAGTCGTGCCTGTTCCTCCCGCATCAAAAAGGCAACTAACATGAACCAGTCCTCCCACCATATGTATCGTTTTTCAAAGCTCTGTTACGACCCAAAGGATTGTCTCCTGAAGTAACATGACTGGGCGTCTGTTGTCCTGGTTACCATGATAAATGCACCGCTGACTGTACCTGGGGTTACTGAAATACCAGTCATGGTTTTAATAACCCTTGTGCTGCCCAAGTGGGTCAAATGGACCCAGTCATTCATTAGTGGGTCAGACAGACCCAGTCAGGGTGGATTGTGATTTGTAACCGTCATGATTCCCTAGCAGTGGGTCAAAAATACCCCCCTGGTGTGGATAGATTTTTTTTTTAACTCATAACCCACGACTTCTGATGTTCCAGCCTGGGTCAGACAGACCGATTGAGCGTGGATTGAGAATTCTAACCATCATGATTCCCTAGCAGCGGGTCAGAAATACCCCCCCTGATGTGGATAGAAATCTGTAACTCATAACCTGTGACTCCTGATGTTCCAGCCTGGGTCAGACAGACCCAGTCCGTATGGATTGAGAATTATTATTCGTCATGTTTCCTTGGCAGGTCAAATAGACCCAGTCAGGGTGGATTGAGATTTTTAACCGTCATGATTCCCTAGCAGTGGGTCAGAAATACCCCCCTGATGTGGATAGAAATCTGTAACTCATAACCTGTGACTCCTGATGTTCCAGCCTGGGTCAGACAGACCCAGTCCGTATGGATTGAGAATTATACCTGGTGCTGCCCTAGCTGGTCAAATAGACCCAGTCAGTGTGGATTGAGAATTTTTAACCGTCATGTTTCCTTGGCAGGTCAAATAGACCCAGCCAGTGTGGATTGGGAATTATACCTGGTGCTGCCCTAGCTGGTCAAATAGACCAAGTCAGTGTGGATTGAGAATTTTTATTCGTCATGTTTCCTTGGCAGGTCAAATAGACCCAGTCAGGGTGGATTGAGATTTTTAACCGTCATAATTCCCTAGCAGTGGGTCAGAAATACCCGCCTGATGTGGATAGAAATCTGTAACTCATAACCCACGACTCCTGATGTTCCAGCCTGGGTCAGACAGACCCAGTTCGTATGGATTGAGATTTTGTAACCGTCATGATTCCTGAGCAACGGGTCAGAAATACCCCCTGGTGTGGATAGAATTTTTTGGCATGACTCCTGATCTACCAGCCTGGGTCAGACAGACCCAGTCAGGGTGGACTGAGATTTTTAACCATCATGATTCCCTAGCAGCAGGTCAGAAATACCCCCTGGTGTGGTAAAAATCTGTTACTCATATCCCACGACTCCCGATGTTCCAGCCTGGGTCAGACAGACCCAGTGAGCATGGATTGAGATTTTGTAACCGTCATGATTCCCTAGCAGCGGGTCAGAAATACCCCCTGGTGTGGATAGAAATGTTTAGCATGACTCCTGATCTTCCAGCCTGGGTCAGACAGACCCAGTCAGGGTGGACTGAGATTTTGAAACCGTCATGATTCCTTAGCAGGGGGTCAGAAATACCCCCTGGTGTGGATAGAAATGTTTAGCATGACTCCTGATCTTCCAGCCTGGGTCAGACAGACCCAGTCAGCGTGGACTGAGATTTTGAAACCGTCATGATTCCCTAGCAGCAGGTCAGAAATACCCCCTGGTGTGGATAGAAATGTTTAGCATGACTCCTGATCTTCCAGCCTGGGTCAGACAGACCCAGTCAGGGTGGACTGAGATTTTGTAACCGTCATGATTCCCTAGCAGCAGGTCAGAAATACCCCCTGGTGTGGATAGAAATTTTTAGCATGACTCCTGATCTACCAGCCTGGGTCAGACAGACCCAGTCAGGGTGGACTGAGATTTTGTAACCGTCATGATTCCCTAGAAGCAGGTCAGAAATACCCCCTGGTGTGGATAGACATTTTTAGCATGACTCCTGATCTACCAGCCTGGGTCAGACAGACCCAGTCAGGGTGGACTGAGATTTTGTAACCGTCATGATTCCCTAGCAGCGGGTCAGATACACCCAGTCTGTATGGATTGAGAATTATACCTGGTGCTGCCCTAGCTGGTCAAATAGACCCAGTCAGTGTGGATTGAGAATTATACCTGGTGCTGCCCTAGCTGGTCAAATAGACCCAGTCAGTATGGATCTAGATTTTGTAACCGTCACGATTCCCTAGCAGCGGGGTCAGAAATACCCCCCTGGTGTGGATAGAAATTTGTAACTCATAACCCATGACTCGTGAATCTGTTGATGTTGGCAAAACACAACGTGAACAGTGTGGTCACTTCTCTTTTCCTCCATCTCCCCAGCCAGACCATCACTTTCTTTTTTTTTTCTTACATTACTGAAACAACAACTCTGCTAAAAGGTTATGGGTGAATGAGGTGACCGTCTGCAGAGTGAAAGAGGACATTATAGCAATGTGGCAATGTTGAGTCTGTGAGTGTTGGAGTGAGTGTTGGCGACGTGCATGGGGGACACCTGTTGCTGCACGGACTAAAATATACTATCCTTCATGAGCCCAAGAAGACCATGAGAGTAAAAAACGCCAAGGCTTTTTGCCAAGGCTGATCCAGTTCCTGGATAGACTTTAGACTTTAGACTTTTACTTTTATTGTCCCTCTAGTGTGCCTGTGATGCAGAGGTTCAACAAAGACCCCATGTCAAGCAGACATCAGGCCTGATGATGGTCGACACAGGGGCGACTTCTCATCACATCATCAATCATCATCACAGACATTTTGAGATTCAAGAAGTTCCACGACCATGACAATGTTTCGGTTTTGGTCATGCAGAGACTCACTTCATGGAGCCGGCTGATGAACTGATGAACGGAAATGCAGCGGGGTTGCAGAGCGCAGGGGAGATGCAGAGATGGTGCTGATTGATAACAGCAGGGGGGCAACGCCACAAAACTATACCTTGACATACAAAGGCGTTGGTAGCTACATCCCCACCTATCCACAGGGCATCTTCTCTGTGCAAGCTGCGACCACCACCGGAGGAGCCACCGTCGTCATCTTTCTCATAAAAACTTTCTCAAGTGCAAAGACGTCGGTACAAACTTCAACATGTAGTATGTGTGTACAACAGACTTTATTATTTGAACACTGTACATGATTGATGAGTGGTGGATGACCAGTGTAATGTGTGTTATGACATAAAAACATGGCATGAAGTCCTTGGCTTCACAAAGCTCTGTCTTCTTTTGTTGTTGTTGTTGTTGTTGTTAGGGATGAATGTCTTCCACATTGTATTTCTACTGAGATGTCTGTGGTGGTGCCTATATCTGGGGGCAAATGGCAAATAAATGACTCTGACTCTCTGACTCTGTAATTATTATGATGATATACTAAGGTTACAAAGTGTGGTTGAAGGAATGTAAATCAAAGGAAAAACTGACAAATCTGTCTTGCATGCACTGTGATGCATGTAGCTACTGAAGGTAAATTTGTTCAAATCAGGAACAGGGAGCCAGATGCTAGAGCCAGATCGGTCTTAGAATTGGTTCATAGCTACTGATCTAGCAGGGCCGATAGATCCATAGATGGTCATAAATATGCTGTGTCATTCACTGACGAATATACCAATCAGTGCTGTTTTTGTACGTATTTTCTAAAGCACAAGAGTGATGTAGTAGTAGTACAAGCCACTGTGAAATTTCTTGTGGATGCAGCCCATTATGGGAGGGTTACACGAATCAGGTCTGACAATGCTTTAGAGTTCATGGGTAAAAACTGGCATCAGACATCCTTGCTCAGCACAAAATGGCATCAAACATGAAAGGTTCATAGCTCCATAGCTACTCGCCACATCAGAGTGGTACCGCAGAGCCTATTTTAGTATACTATCCCAGTAGTGGTAAAGTGCAAAAACACAGGCAAGCTAGTTAAATGTGTGACCTGCAACCGTTGCAGAGCACCAGACACAGACAGAAATGCCTGCTGCTGCTGCTGCTGATGATGATGATGATGATGATGCTGATTTTGAGGTTACTACTGAGGTGGGTTGATAGGACCAGATGAACTCTCCCCTAGCTCTTACCGACAGGACATGAGACACAGGAACAGAAGTCGTTCCCTTACAGTTGGGCCTCAGACTCAGAGAGGAGGAATAGAGAAGAGAAAAAGCTCACAGTCACAGAGCTCACTCACAAAGCACACTGCAGGCACACGCACAGATTGGGACACAGACTCAGAGAGGAGGGATAGAGAAGAGAAAAAGCTCATGGACCCAGAGCTCGCCTCACTCAGCAAACTGCAGACACATGCTCAGATAGGGAGACAGACTCAGAGAGGAGGAATGGAGAAGAGAGAAAGCTTGCAGGCACAGAGCTCACTCACAGAGCAAACTGCAGGCCCATGCAAAGATAGGAACACAGACTCAGAGAGGAGGAATAGAGAAGAGGAAAAGCTCAGTCTCAGAGCTCAGCTCACTCAGCACACTGCAGGCACACGCACAGATTGGGAGACAGACTCAGAGAGGAGGAATGGAGAAGAGAAAAAGCTCACAGGCCCAGAGCTCATTCACTCAGCAAATACACGCACGGATAGGGACACAGACTCAGAGAGGAGAGACAGAGAAGAGAAAAAGCTCGCAGGTCCTGAGCTCACTCAGCAAACTGCAGACACACGCACAGATAGGGAGACAGACTCAGAGAGGAGGAATAGAGAAGAGAAAAAGCTCACAGGCCCTGAGCTCACTCACTCACAGAGCACGCTGCAGGCCCATGCAAAGATAGGAACACAGACTCAGAGAGGAGGAATAGAGAAGAGAAAAACCTTGCAGGCACAGAGCTCAGCTCACTCAGCACACTGGAGGCACAAGCACAGATAGGGAGACAGACTCAGAGAGGAGGAATGGAGAAGAGAGAAAGCTTGCAGGCCCAGAGCTCACTCACAGAGCAAACTGCAGGCCCATGCAAAGATAGGAACACAGACTCAGAGAGGAGGAATAGAGAAGAGAAAAAGCTTGCAGGCCCAGAGCTCACTCACTCAGCACACTGCAGGCACAAGCACAGATAGGGAGACAGACTCAGAGAGGAGGAATAGAGAAGAGAAAAAGCTCACAGGCCCAGAGCTCGCCTCACTCACTCAGCAAACTGGAGGCACACGCACAGATTGGGACACAGACTCAGAGAGGAGGGATAGAGAAGAGAAAAAGCTCACAGGCTCAGAGCTCATTCACTCACTCAGCAAACTGGAGGCACACGCACAAATAGGGACACAGACTCAGAGAGGAGAGACAGAGAAGAGAAAAAGCTCGCAGGCCCAGAGCTCGCCTCACTCACTCAGCACACTGCAGGCACACGCACAGATTGGGAGACAGACTCAGAGAGGAGGAATGGAGAAGAGAGAAAGCTTGCAGGCCCAGAGCTCGCCTCACTCAGCACACTGCAGGCACAAGCACAGATAGGGAGACAGACTCAGAGAGGAGGAATGGAGAAGAGAGAAAGCTTGCAGGCCCAGAGCTCACTCACAGAGCAAACTGCAGGCCCATGCAAAGATAGGAACACAGACTCAGAGAGGAGGAATAGAGAAGAGAAAAAGCTTGCAGGCCCAGAGCTCGCCTCACTCAGCAAACACACGCACAGATAGGGAGACAAACTCAGAGAAGAGAGACAGAGAAAAGAAAAAGCTCGCAGGTCCTGAGCTCACTCAGCAAACTGCAGACACACGCACAGATAGGGAGACAGACTCAGAGAGGAGGAATAGAGAAGAGAAAAAGCTCACAGGCCCTGAGCTCACTCACTCACAGAGCACGCTGCAGGCCCATGCAAAGATAGGAACACAGACTCAGAGAGGAGGAATAGAGAAGAGAAAAAGCTCAGTCACAGAGCTCAGCTCACTCAGCACACGCACGGATAGGGACACAGACTCAGAGAGGAAGGATAGAGAAGGGAGAAAGCTCACAGGCCCAGAGCTCGCCTAACTCAGCAAACTGCAGACACACGCACAGATATGGAGACAGACTCAGAGAGGAGGAATAGAGAAGAGAAAAAGCTCACAGGCCCTGAGCTCACTCACTCAGCAAACACACGCACGGATAGGGAGACAGACTCAGAGAGGAGGAATACAGAAGAGAAAAAGCTTGCAGGCACAGAGCTCGCCTCACTCACTCAGCAAACTGCAGGCCCAGAGTTCACTCACAAAGCCAACTGTACAGCAACGAGCTACTGTAAAACATGTACTTAGATACTTAAAGGGCACGAAGGAAAACTGTTATGTTACAAAAAAGAGTGACTTGGGTTGGAAGCATTCATGCAGTGATGCAAACTGGGCAGAACATGAAACTGACCACAGACGTAGTACTACAGGTTCTTGTGTCAGCTTAAGCCAATTCGGTCCCTCATGGAAAAGCAAAAGGCAAGCCACAGTAGCTCTTTCAACTTGTGAAGCTGAATACATGGCGTTTGCTGCAACTATACAAGAATGTACTGTATGTATTTGGTTCAATTGTTACAAGGTATTGATTGGTCTCATTACAGGCAGTCAAAGGTTTATGAAGACAGCCAAAGTGCTGCTGCTTGTATGTATGTAAAGTGCCATGTGAATAAAAATTGTTTTTGATTTTGACATGCTGATTTGCTTTCATCCTGTGTTATGTGGTACTACTTTGTGCGTAATCCCTTTGATGACAACAGTTTCAAATTCACCAGAGAGTCTACTCAGGACAGTTTAAATGTTAGGAGTCATGCAGAGAAGACTCCCATAACAGTGTGTGTGACTCCTGTGCAAGGGTATTATAGCTTCAAGTTCTTCGTTTGTTTGTTCATTTTTATTTTCATGTAGTTTAGAGTTTAGAGTTTAGAATTACTACTAGCTACCCTGGTCATGTGGAGTTTTTTTCCCCTGGTTTGTTGTGGGGTGGTGGGAAACCTAACCCACCCACCCATTACTTTATAGCTATAGAAATGTAAAAACATAGAGCTTCAGGTTTACTTACAAGGCATTACACTGCATGTAGAGAGAGACGAAGAATACTTAGGAGGACTAAAAACAAAAACAGTAAGTGCTTTAGGAAAGGATGCTGGTACTATCAACAAAATTCCATCACAAGAGTAGAGTAGAGTAAAACTTTATTCATCCCCACAGAGAAATTCAGGTGTCAGAGAGCTCACAAAACAGATAACAACAGCCACACTACCACATTCATTTACGTAGATGAGCGCAGCCCAACACAAAATAAAGACAGCACAGCGGCAAGGCAAGTGGCCACTGTGCCACAGTTTGTCCCAAAGAGTTTTACATAGCATCATAATAACATCATCTGCCCTTAGACCCTCGACTCATCGACTGAGGAAAAAGTTGATCCAGGAAAGCCCTTTTAACTGGGGAAAAAAAATCATCAGAGAAACCTCAGGGTGAGCAACAGAGGAGGGATCCCTCACCCAGGACAGGCAGACTTGCAACAGAGGTTCTATACAGACAAAAACAGTTTAAACATAACATATAATGTGCAGAACATGAAGTGGTTAATGGGAGCTGAAGAAGGCAGTTTCTGCTGGGAAGGAAGGATGCGATACAGGCGGCGGTTGGTGCAGAGGGACGAAGCTCTGGAGAATCAGTGGAAACACAGACAGAGAGAGAGAGAGTGCGGGACACCAAGGCCAAACGACAAAGTGCAACAGATAATCATAATGACAATTCAGTCTGAATTAACACTGCAAAAGGAGAGGAGGGGAAGAGGAGGAGGAGAAGAAGAGAAGACCATAGAGCTCTATGTACTATTACCACCAAATGTGGTCCACCAGCAACAGTCTAGGAGGCCTATAGCAGCATATGATTCAGAGATATAGGCTACCTGAACCAGCCCTAACTATAAGCTCTGTCATAGATTTAGTTAGAGTGTTTGCCTCGCTGACCCATGGAGAGAGAGAGAGAGAGAGAGAGAGAGAGAGAGAGAGAGAGTGAAGTCAGCAGAAGGATTTTGAAGTCTATTCTGTAACCTACAGGAAGCCAGTGGAGAGAAGCTAAAGTGGGAGAGATGTACTCTCTTTTACTAACTCCAGTCAATAACCTCACTTCAGCATTGTGGACCAGCTACAGAAGGCTGTGGAGATAGTGTCTGCTATAGCTCCCATTTTGTTTGCTGTGCCCCTCTCCACCACAGATTACAGTCTTCCCCAGCACTGAGCTCTTTTTTGGAGAACAATGAGGAAAGCAATGAATCTGTGGCACATTGAATGTTGCATTATTTTTTTTGGTCTTCCTTGAAAAAATAAATAAACAAACAAAACAACCTGAAACATGTTGAGTTGGGTTTGTCTTTTTAGAGCTGTCAAAACATAGAGCTTCAGGTTTACTTACAAGGCATTACACTGCATGTAGAGACTAAGGGCCCTAGTTTGCTGGCGCAGCGCAGGTGGCGCAAGGTAGCGCAGCCGGTCTAATGCAAGTTTCGACCAGCGCAGCCTAGCGCAAAGTCAGATTGGAAGATTGGCAGATCGCGCTGCGCTGAGAGAGGCGTGGCCGCGCAGCAGGGGGAGGCGTCACAGATTCAGCTTGGTGCAGTGGAAGTTTTGTCCGAAAATGTCCCGCCGAGGTTGCGCTGAAAGCTCGCCACCTCCAACCAGGTCTAATCTCAGCGCAGCGCGAAGCGCAGCAGGTGCAGTGGAAGTTTGGCTGACTGACGTGCAGTGCACACACGTCACCAAGACCTCACAGGCAGATCTCCACAGTTCCAGACACATTTCAATGCAATAAATATCCACAATAACCACTATTTAATGCAACTAACGGAATCAACACGTGAATTTATATCTATATAGATTGTCCCGTCACATCTGACGTCAGATCAAAGCAGAGATCAAAGGCTGTGGCACGCGCAATGGAAACTCCACCTGAATTAACACAGCAGGGACGAACTGGCACTGAAAAGCAGCTGTGGATGTCCCAAAAGCAGGACTGAGGGTGGATGACTGCATGTCGCTGCCGTGTCGAGATACCACTCTGCCCTTGTGATGATCGCTTTATTTATTTATTTATTTATTTACTTATTAATTCATTAGCGGAGAGCGACCGCATCACGCAGCCGTAATGAAAAACAAAACACAAATCATCATCTCTCTTAGTCCACCACAACAGCCTCGGTATCAGATAGTCAGTATATAGCCTACTACTACAGTATACTCAGCATCTCATCACAGAAAAAAAAGAGAAAAAAAGAGACGGAGAGAGAGAGAGAGAGAGAGAGAGAGAGAGAGAGAGAGAGAGAGAGAGAGAGAGAGAGAGAGAGCGCGAGTCCTTTACGCTGATTTAATCCACATGGTCTGTGTTTATGTTGTGATTAGTGTACACCTGTCATCTTGCTTACACAGGGTTTGAATAAATGTGAGTTTCTTTATTAGTGTATTAGTTGTTTCTTAGATTGGGTAGGGGTTCTCAGTATATCAGATCAAACCTGGTTAAGTATATTAGTAAACTCATTATTGGTCACTCTGAGCTCGGACCTCCGGACCAAAACAGCTGTTTCCTCCTGGGAGAGGTTCGGCCTCTGGCGTCGCTGTCTCCTCCGTCCATGTCCAAGTATAAAATGACAAACTTGCAGCGCGCATCACCCGCCGCGCAGTTAAAGGTGAGGAGAGGAGCTCCTTTGATTGGTGAAGATCTGACTCGGCTGTGTCAAACCCACTCCACGCCTTTCTCTCCTCCTCCTGTCTCCCTCCCGCCCTGTCTCCTCCCTCTTCACCGTTTGCGCCGGTGGGAGGGACGAGGGGAGGGGTTGCGCTAGTCTAAGTCTGACTGCGCGGCCCAGAAAACTTGCGAAATGGACCTGGGCCACACCCCGTTGGCGTGGCGAAGCTGCGCTGATGCTAGACTTCACCTGGTCGACGAAACTAGGGCCCTAAGAATACTTCAGGGACTAAAAACAAAGTAGAGTAGAGTAAAACTTTATTCATCCCTGCAGAGAAATTCAGGTGTCAAAGAGCTCTCAAAACAGATAACAACAGCCACACTACCACATTCATATACGTAGATGAGCACAGCCTTAGACATTTTACTATTTTTCAACAGTTTCAACTCTCAGCTTCAGTGTTTTCTCAGTGTGTACAGGATGTGCCATATAATTTGTCTATTGGAACATGTTTGGGAAGTATAAAGACAATGAGCCTCATATACTGTAGCTATATATTTTACAAAAGCAATGAACCAGAGACACATTGAATGTTGTATTTTATTTTTTCTCCCTTGATGAAAAATAAATAAATGAGCAAACAACCTGCAGCCAGGTCTGGCTGTCCAATTCTTATTCAGGAGTATAAAGCTTAAGCATACATGTGTGTGAGGTGACCTTCATTCATATAAGAATATATTTGGACAGTAGTATAGCTACAGCTAGCAAGATAGAGATGAACACAGTGTGCCCTGGTTTACTGAAAAAAATGTTTTACTGTTCTGTACTGCGTTCACTGATAGTTTTACTGATAGTTTTCTTAAATTTTAATTTGTTTCTGGCGGCGTGGACAGCATGTGCATTCACTGTTCACAGCCAGCCACCAGAGAAATGATTCAAAGAAAGAAGAGGAAAAGTTTGATGTAGTCTTGGGGGGCCAGCAGTAGCAAAGTGTGGTGGACACTGACAATTGCACTGCTGTCTGAGCTGCAAACAGCCACTACTGTGCTGAGCAGCTATAGAACAGTACCTACAGTACATTGATTCACCGCCACTACTGTGCAAAAGCCAACTAACCCCAAGCTCCTTCAGCTTGTGAAGAAGGAGAAAAAAAAGAACAACATTACAGGAACTCTCCTGCTGTATGAGATGCATCCAAAAGGGTGAGTGGTGGGAGGTGGGAATTGTGGAGTCAACAAGTTGTCTTGACTTTATAACTCATGACACATATCCCACCAAACCCTAATCCACAAAGAGCTGAGGAAAAGTTTGATGGAGTCTTCATGGAGTCATGGTGGACAGTGTAACTCTGACTATTACAGGACAGGACAGAGCAGAGGAGCGCTCAGTGTAACCAGACACCTGCTACACCATGAAGTTTTATTACAGTGGGTGAAACCTGAGTAGTGGGCAGCGGTGATGGACAGGATTGGCTGCACTTGTCATAAAGAGGCACAAGGGCTGTAAATACCTTAGTCAGAGAAGTGTAGCTGAACACAAAACCAAAAAACTCAGCTTCCATCAGCAGCAGCCTGAAGAAGAAGAAGAAGAAGAAGAAGAAAAAGAAGCAGAAGAAGAAAAATGTTGATTTCAAACCATTGACTGACTGCAAACTGCCACTGCCGAGTGGTGAGCAGTGAGCAGAAAGAAGAGGAAAAAGTTTGTCCAGAAAGCAACACAGAGGAACAGAGAGGAAAAGAAGCAAACACAGGTATGTGTTTCTTTGTTTGTCTGTGTGTCTGTGTGTCTGTGTGTCTCTGCGTCTGCCTCTGTGCATATGTCTCAATTCAATTTCAATTTTCACAAGCTTTATTGGCATGACTGTCATTACAATATTGCCAAAGCATTACAAAAATGGTAAAATAACACATACAACATAGATAAATAAACAGATAATATAATAATAAAGATGATAGTAATGAACAAACATTGTAGATATCATTTAGCAGGTAAAACTCAACAGGAGCAGCAGCAGCAGCTGCTCATATAGAGGAGCTCATGTTGAGCAGCTCCTCTCTCTTTTTGTGACAGGCACAAACATATTTTGCTGCTTCTAGAGCAGTGGCTCTTTGTTCTCCTAACAAATGACATAATTTGTCCTGGTCTGAGAGTTGGGTGAAGTTGGGTGTTGTTAGTGTGATGTTAGTGTATGTCTGTGGCGGCCGCTCTCTAAGGCCAGGCTGTGGCCGCTGAGTCTGTACATAGTCAAGGTTTTCCTCAGTCTGGGGTCAGTTACTGAACTCAAGTAATCTGCCCTGGAGTATTCTCTGTTTAGGGCCAAATAGCATTGCAGTTTGCTTTGGGTTTTGGTTGTACATGTCCAATAGTTGATGTAATTGTCTTTTTGTTTTTCTATAATTTGGTGGGGCCGGATTGTGTGAGGGTGGTCTCTGTCTCTGTCTCTGTCTGTGTGTGTGTGTGTCTGTCTGTCTGTCCGGGCGTGGCCCTTGAAAGGCTGGTGGTTTACTGATAGTTTTCTTTAATTTGTTTCTGCAGCCAGGTCTGGCTGTCCAATTATTCAGCAGTATAAAGATTTGGGGTGACCTTCTTTCATATATTGATATTTTTGGACAGTAGGCTAGTATAGCTACAGCTATCAAGATAGAGATGAGAATATAGAGCAGAAGTGGCAGTGGTGGAAGAAGAAGACAGTGTTGGCTGACCCAGCTCCATGGTGAAAGCACAGGGAAACAGGCAGGCCCTTGAAAGGCTGGTGGTGACCCAGGTCAAAAGATTTTTATTTTTTTTTAATCAGTTTTGTTTTTGCTCTCACGCCACAGTAAATGGTTTACTGAAAAATGTTTTACTGTTTACTGTTCACTGATAGTTTTACTGATAGTTTTCTTTAAATTTGTTTCTACAGCCGGGTGGCGTGGACAGCACCTACATTCACTGTTCAAAGCCAGCTGAGAAACGATTGAAAGAAAGAAGAGGAGAAGTTTGATGTAGTCTTGGGGAGCCAGGACATTCACTATGCAAAAGCCAACTAAGCCTCAGCTCCTTCAGCTTGTGAAGAAAAAAAAAGAGAACATTAACTCCCCTGCTGTATGATATGCAACCAAAAATGGTGAGTGGTGGGAGGTGGGAATTGTGAAGTCAACAAGGTGTCTCCGTGCCATACATGTGTTCTCTTCATGCACTGAACCAGTTGCATTCACAGATTAGCTCACCTTCCTGACTAAACAATTGTGCTGATTGGACTTAGCTGGTTTATTGTGTGAGCAGAAAAAAAAAGTATGGCACAGAGATGGTTTTATGACTACACATATCCCACCTAACTCTAATCCACAAAGAGCTGAGGAAATGTTTGATGGAGTCTTGAGGAGATCAGGCGTGTGGACAATGAAACTCTGACTACTCTTCTCTGAGCTGCAAACAGCCACTGTTGATCCACCCCACAGAGCTCGGCTTCTCTGGGCTCCTTTCCCTGCACAAACTCCTCGCTGGAAAGTCATTGCATAGAGCAAAAAAAGGGTGAGTATAGAAGTTGTGGAGTGAGCAAGTCATCAAGTAACTGCACAGGCTGCAGTCAGAATGGAGGGAAAGCAGCGCTCGGCTTCTCTGGGCTCCTTTCCCTGCACAAACTCCTCGCTGGAAAGTCATTGCATAGAGCAAAAAAAGGGTGAGTATAGAAGTTGTGGAGTGAGCAAGTCATCAAGTAACTGCACAGGCTGCAGTCAGAGTGGAGGGAAAGCAGCGCTCGGCTTCTCTGGGCTCCTTTCCCTGCACAAACTCCTCGCTGGAAAGTCATTGCATAGAGCAAAAAAAGGGTGAGTATAGAAGTTGTGGAGTGAGCAAGTCATCAAGTAACTGCACAGGCTGCAGGTAAGTGACAGGATCTGCTGAATGAAATTTCCATGTCATTTCATTGCAGTGCATGTTTTTGCACACAAACACAGAGCGATTCCTCAAATGGAGAGATACTACTTATTCTCCTCTCAACTATTGAAGCAAAACAACAAGGAATGGAACGGAATGGAATGGAGGAAAAAACAGCTTTGAGTCACCGGACTCTGAGCAGCGCTCAAAAAAAAAAAAAAAATTTGAGTCACCGGACTCTGAGCAGCGCAAAAAAAAAAAAAAAAAGTCTGCTGGAAAAACTAAGGAAGGAACGGAATGGAATGGAGGAAAAAACAGCTTTGAGTCACCGGACTCTGAGCAGCGCTCAAAAAAAAAAAAAAAAAAAATTTGAGTCACCGGACTCTGAGCAGCGCACAAAAAAAAAAAAAAAAGTCTGCTGGAAAAACTAAGGAAGGAACGGAATGGAATGGAGGAAAAAACAGCTTTGAGTCACCGGACTCTGAGCAGCGCTCAAAAAAAAAAAAAAAAAAAAAATTTGAGTCACCGGACTCTGAGCAGCGCACAAAAAAAAAAAAAAAAAAAGTCTGCTGGAAAAACTAAGGAAGGAACGGAATGGAATGGAGGAAAAAACAGCTTTGAGTCACCGGACTCTGAGCAGCGCTCACAAAAAAAAAGTCTGAGTCACCGGACTCTGAGCAGCGCTCACAAAAAAAATAAATAATTTTTGAGTCACCGGACTCTGAACAGCGCACACAAAAAATAAAAAAAATAAAGGAAAAGTCACCTGGAAAAACTGTTAACTTCCTGAGACAGTGTTGGTAAGTCACGGGATCTGCTGAATGAGGAATCGCTCTGTGTTTATGTGCAAAAACATGCACTGCAATGAATTGACATGGAAATTTCAAACGGAAATAGGACAGACAGATAGATAGATAGATACATACATACTACTTTTTCTCCTCTCAACTATTGAAGCAAAGCAATAAGGAATGGAACGGAATGGAATGGAGGAAAAACAGCTCCAAGTCACAGGACTCACAAGCTGCAGTCAGTGTGGAGGGAAAGCAGAGCTCGGCTTCTCTGGGCTCCTTTCCCCCCACAAACTCCTCGCTGGAAAGTCATTGCATAGAGCAAAAAGAGGGTGAGTATAGAAGTTGTGGAGTGAGCAAGTCATCGAATAACTGCACAGGCTGCAGTCAGTGTGGAGGGAAGGCAGAGCTCGGCTTCTCTGGGCTCCCTTAACCCCACAAACTCCTCGCTGGAAAGTCATTGCATAGAGCAAAAAAAGGGTGAGTATAGAAGTTGTGGAGTGAGCAAATCATCAAGTAACTGCACAGGCTGCAGTCAGAGTGGAGGGAAAGCAGCGCTTGGCTTCTCTGGGCTCCTTTCCCCCCACAAACTCCTCGCTGGAAAGTCATTGCATAGAGCAAAAAAAGGGTGAGTATAGAAGTTGTGGAGTGAGCAAATCATCAAGTAACTGCACAGGCTGCAGTCAGAGTGGAGGGAAAGCAGCGCTTGGCTTCTCTGGGCTCCTTTCCCCCCACAAACTCATCGGAAACGGAATAGAACGGAAACGGAAATAGGACAGACAGATAGATAGACAGACAGATAGACACTACATTTTCTCCTCTCAACTATTGAGTCACAGGACTCTGAGCAGCGCACTCAAAAAAAAAGGAAAAGTCACCTGGAAAAACTGTTAACTGCCCGAGACAGTCTTGGTAAGTGACAGGATCTGCTGAATGAAATTTCCATGTCATTTCATTGCAGTGCATATTTTTGCACACAAACACAGAGCGATTCCTCAAATGGAAAGAGGACAGAAAGCACAAAAAAAAAAAATGAGTCACCGGACTCTGAGCAGCGCTCACAAAAAAAAAAAAAAAATATGAGTCACCGGACTCTGAGCAGCGCTCACAAAAAAAAGTCACCTGGAAAACGGAGGAAGGAACGGAATGGAATGGAGGAAAAAATGGCTTTGAGTCACCGGACTCAGAGCAGCGCTCACAAAAAAAAAAAAAAAATGAGTCACCGGACTCTGAGCAGCGCTCACAAAAAAAAAAAAAAAAAAATATGAGTCACCGGACTCTGAGCAGCGCTCAAAAAAAAAAAGTCACCTGGAAAAACGGAGGAAGGAACGGAATGGAATGGAGGAAAAAATAGCTTTGAGTCACCGGACTCAGAGCAGCGCTCACAAAAAAAAAATAAAAATATGAGTCACCGGACTCTGAGCAGCGCACAAAAAAAAAAGTCACCTGGAAAAACGGAGGAAGGAACGGAATGGAATGGAGGAAAAAATAGCTTTGAGTCACCGGACTCAGAGCAGCGCTCACAAAAAACAAAAAAAAATATGAGTCATCGGACTCTGAGCAGCGCTCAAAAAAAAAAGTCACCTGGAAAAACGGAGGAAGGAACGGAATGGAATGGAGGAAAAAATAGCTTTGAGTCACCGGACTCAGAGCAGCGCACGAAAAAAAAAAGTCACCTGGAAAAACTAAGGAATGGAACGGATTGGAATGGAGGAAAAAACAGCTCTGAGTCACCGGACTCTGAGCAGCGCTCAAAAAAATAAAAAAAAATAAAGGAAAAGTCACCTGGAAAAACTGTTAACTTCCTGAGACAGTGTTGGTAAGTGACGGGATCTGCTGAATGAGGAATCGCTCTGTGTTTGTGTGCAAAAACATGCACTGCATTGAATTGACATGGAAATTTCAAACAGGAATAGGACAGACAGATAGATAGATAGATACACACTACTTTTTCTCCTCTCAACTATTGAAGCAAAGCAACAAGGAATGGAACGGAATGGAATGGAGGAAAAAACAGCTCCAAGTCACAGGACTCTGAGCAGCGCACACAAACAAAATGGTGGTGATGATGATGATGATGATGGACTTGTCACATTGTGGTTGATACTTGTAAGTGCTGTACAAATAAAATTGACTTTTGTTTTTGTTGCCTCCTTGCCTTTCTTCACTGCCCGAGACAGTGTCGGCAGTGACTGCATCTACAGATTATGGAATCACTCTGCGTTTGTGTGCAGAAACATGCACTGAAATGAAATGACAAGACAAAAACACAAACAAACAGAGAGAGGAAGGACAGAGAAGAGGGGAAACTCACAGGCACAGAGGTGGCCTCACTCACAAAGCAAACTGTAGACACAAGCACAGAAACAGCCACAGACTCAGTGAGGAAGGACAGAGAAGAGACAAAGTTTAGTCACAGAGCAAGCTTCTGACACAGGCACAGACTCAGACTCAGCGAGGAAGGACAAAGAATAGAGAAAGTTCACAGTTAGAGAGCTCACTCACAGAGCAAACTGCAGACACAGACACAGATACGGACACAGATACAGAGAGGAGGGAAAGCTCACGGTTAGAGAACTCACTCCCAGAGCAAACTGCAGACTCAGACTCAGCGAGGAAGGACAGAGAGGAGAGAATGCTCACTCACAAAGCAAACTGCAGACACAAGCACAGATACAGCCACAGTGAGGAAGGATATAGAACAGAGAAAGTTCACAGTTACAAAGCTCACTCACAAAGCAAACTGTAGACAGAGGTACAGATACAAACACAGACTCAGAGAGGAAGGAGAGGGAAAGTTCACAGTTACAGAGGTCGCCTCACTCAAAGAGCAAACTGCGAACACACGCACAGATACGGACACAGACTCAGAGAGGAAGGACAGAGAAGACAGAACGTTCACAGTTATAAAGGTTGCCTCACTCACTGAGCAAACCGCAAACACTGGCACAAATAGAGCCAAAGACTCAGCAAGGAAGGACAGAGAGGAGGGAAAGCTCACAGTTACAGAACTCACTCACAGAGCAAACTGCAGACTCAGACTTAGAGAGGAAAGACAGAGAGGAGAGAATGCTCACTCACAAAGCAAACTGCAGATACAGCCACAGCGAGGAAGGATTTAGAACAGAGTAAGTTCACAGTTACAAAGCTCACGCACAAAGCAAACTGTAGACAGAGGTACAGATACAAACACAGACTCAGAGAGGAAGGACAGAGAAGACAGAAAGTTCACAGTTACAGAGGTCGCCTCACTCACTGAGCAAACCGCAAACACAGGCACAGATCGAGCCACAGACTCAGCGAGGAAGGACAGAGAAGAGAGAAAGTTCACAGTTACAAAGCTCACTCACAAAGCAAACTGCAGACAGAGGCACAGATACGGACACAGATACAGAGAGGAAGGACAGAGAAGACAGAAAGTTCACAGTTACAGAACTCACTCACAGAGCAAACTGCAGACTCAGACTCAGCAAGGAAGGACAGAGAAGAGAGAATGCTCACAGTTACAGAGGTCGCCTCACTCACTGAGCAAACCGCAAACACAGGCTCAGATACAGACACAGATACAGAGAGGAAGGACAGAGAACAGACAAAGCTCGCAGGCACAGAGCTCACTCACTGAGCAAACCGCGAACACAGGCACAGATACGGACACAGACCCAGAGAGGAAGGACAGAGAGGAGGGAAAGCTCACTGTTACAGAACTCACTCACTCACAGAGCAAACTGCAGACTCAGACTCAGCAAGGAAGGACAGAGAAGAGAGAATGCTCAGTCACAGAGCAAACAGCAGGCCCACGCACAGATACAGGCACAGCGAGGAAGGATATAGAAGAGAGAAAGTTCACAGTTACAAACCTCACTCACAAAGCAATCTGCAGACAGAGGCTCATATACAGACACAGATACAGAGAGGAAGGACAGAGAAGACAGAAAGTTCACAGTTACAGAGGTTGCCTCACTCACTGAGAAAACCGCAAACACAGGCACAGCTACAGACACAGACCCAGCAAGGAAGGACAGAGAAGACAGAAAGTTCAGTCACAGAGCTCACTCACAGAGCAAACTGCTGCACACGCACAGATAGGGACACAGACTCAGAGAGGAAGGTCAGAGAAATGACAAAGCTCGCAGGCACAGAGCTCACTCACAGAGCAAACTGCAGACTCAGACTCAGCGAGGAAGGACAGAGAAGAGAGAAAGTTGAAAGTTACAAAGCTCATTCACAAAGCAAATTGCAGACAGAGGCTCAGATACAGACACAGATACAGAGAGGAAGGACAGAGAAGACAGAAAGTTCACAGTTACAGAGGTCTCCTCACCCACTGAGCAAACCGCAAACACAGGCACAGATACAGACACAGACTCAGCGAGGAAGGACAGAGAGGAGGGAAAGCTCACGGTTACAGAGGTCTCCTCACTCACTGAGCAAACCGCAAACACAGGCACAGATACAGACACAGACTCAGCGAGGAAGGACAGAGAGGAGGAAAGCTCACGGTTACAGAGGTCTCCTCACTCACTGAGCAAACAGCAAACACAGGCACAGATAGAGCCACAGACTCAGCGAGGAAGGACAGAGAGTAGGGAAAGCTCACAGTTACAGAACTCACTCACAGAGCAAACTGCAGACTCAGACTCAGCAAGGAAGGACAGAGAAGAGAGAATGCTCAGTCAAAGAGCAAACAGCAGTCCCAGGCACAGATACAGGCACAGCGAGGAAGGATATGGATGAGAGAAAGTTCACAGTTACAAAGCTCACTCACAAAGCAAACTGCAGACAGAGGCACAGATACAGACACAGATACAGAGAGGAAGGACAGAGAAGAGGGAAAGTTCACAGTTACAGAGGTCGCCTCACTCACTGAGCAAACTGCAGACATGGGCACAGATACGGACACAGACACAGAGAGGAAGGACAGCGTAGACAGAAAGTTCAGTCACAGAGCTCACTCACTGAGCAAACCGCAGGCGCATGCACAGATAGGGACACAGACGCAGAGAGAAAGGACAGAGAACAGACAAAGCTCGCAGGCACAGAGCTCACTCACAAAGCAAACTGCAGACATGGGCACAGATACGGACACAGACACAGAGAAGAAGGACAGAGAAGAGAGAAAGCTCACAGGCACACACAAGCTGCAGACACAGACTCAGAGAGGAAGGACAGAGAAGAGGGAAAGTTCACAGTTACAGAGGTCGCCTCACTCACTGAGCAAACCGCGAACACAGGCACAGATACGGACACAGACCCAGAGAGGAAGGACAGAGAAGAGGGAAAGTTCACAGATACAGTGGTCGCCTCACTCACAAAGCAAACTGCAGACACGGGCACAGATACGGACACAGACCCAGAGAGGAAGGACAGCGAAGACAGAAAGTTTACAGTTACAAAGGTTGCCTCACTCACTGAGCAAACCGCAAACACAGGCACAGATAGGGCCACAGACTTAGCGAGGAAGGACAGAGAGGAGGGAAAGTTCACAGTTACAGAACTCACTCACAGAGCAAACTGCAGACTCAGACTTAGAGAGGAAGGACAGAAAAGACGGAAAGTTCACAGTTACAGAGGTCGCCTCACTCACTGAGCAAACCGCGAACACAGGCACAGCTATGGACACAGACCCAGAGAGGAAGGACAGAGAAGACAGAAAGTTCAGACACAGAGCTCACACAGACTCAGAGAGGAAGGACAGAGAAGAGGGAAAGTTCACAGTCAAAGTTCACGCACAGAGCTCACTCACAGAGAAGACAGAAAGTTCAGACACAGAGCTCACACAGACTCAGAGAGGAAGGACAGAGAAGACAGAAAGTTCACAGTTACAGAGGTCACCTCACTCATTGAGCAAACCGCAAACACAGGCACAAATAGAGCCACAGACTCAGTGAGGAAGGACAGACAGGAGGGAAAGCTGACAGTTACAGAACTCACTCACAAAGCAAACTGCAGACTCAGACTCAGCAAGGAAGGACAGAGAGGAGAGAATGCTCAGTCACAGAGCAAACTGCAGGCACAGATACAGCCACAGCGAGGAAGGATATAGAAGAGAGAAAGTTCACAGTTACAAAGCTCACTCACAAAGCAAACTGCAGACTCAGACTCAGCAAGGAAGGACAGAGAGGAGAGAATGCTCAGTCACAGAGCAAACTGCAGGCACAGATACAGCCACAGCGAGGAAGGATATAGAAGAGAGAAAGTTCACAGTTACAAAGCTCACTCACAAAGCAAACTGCAGACAGAGTCACAGATACAGACACAGATACAGAGAGGAAGGACAGAGAAGACAGAAAGTTCACAGTTACAGAGGTCACCTCACTCACTGAGCAAACTGCAGACAGAGGCACAGATACGGACACAGATACAGATAGGAAGGACAGACAAAGCTCACAGGCACAGAGCTCACTCACAGAGCAAACTGCGGACACAGGCACAGATCCAGACTCAAGCGATGAAGAACAGAGAAGCGGGAAAGTTCACAGTTACACGGTTCACTCACAAAGCAAACTGCAGACAGAGGCACAGATACGGACACAGACACAGAGAGGAAGGGCAGAGAATAGAGAAAGCTCACAGTTACAGAGCTCACTCACAGAGCAAACAGCAGACAGAGTCACAGATACAGACACAGATACAGAGAGGAAGGACAGAGAAGACAGAAAGTTCACAGTTACAGAGGTCACCTCACTCACTGAGCAAACTGCAGACAGAGGCACAGATACGGACACAGATACAGATAGGAAGGACAGACAAAGCTCACAGGCACAGAGCTCACTCACAGAGCAAACTGCGGACACAGGCACAGATCCAGACTCAAGCGATGAAGAACAGAGAAGCGGGAAAGTTCACAGTTACACAGTTCACTCACAAAGCAAACTGCAGACAGAGGCACAGATACGGACACAGACACAGAGAGGAAGGGCAGAGAATAGAGAAAGCTCACAGTTACAGAGCTCACTCACAGAGCAAACAGCAGACACTGGCACAGACTCACAGAGGAAGGACAAAGAAGAGAGAAACAATCCACTGAGATCTGATTCACAGAAATCTGAGCACCACAATATCAACTGCCCCAAGAGCCACTGCAAAAATGTTCACTGCTGAGACAGTGTCGGCAGTGACGGCATCTGCTGATTGAGGAAGCACTCTGTGTTTGTGTGGATGTGCAGAAACATACACTGAAATTACAAGACAAAACAAACAAAACAGAAACAAATGTCTGTAGCTAGCTACAACTCTGTCAGTTGACTGCACAACAGACCAAAAAACTGCCGGGAGGGGGATGAGTATTGGAGTTTTGGAGTGCACAAACAAATTACAGAAGAACTGCTTTCAAACCACTCAACTGAGGTCTGATTCACAGAAATCTGATGTAAATCTCAGCATGTGAAATAAAGGTCTGTTGTAGGAAAAGGACAAGTGGAGACATCAAGTCATCTCCATGTCGTGAGTTTGTTCTTCTCCTCCTCCACTAAACCACTTGAGTCCAATCAGCACAGCAATTTAGTCAGGAAGGTGAGCTAATGAGTGATTGCACCTGGTTCAGTGACAGAGCAGAACAAATTCATGGCACAGAGAAGACTTGTCGACTCCATAATTCCCACCTCTAATGTCTCAAAACAAAAAAGCTGAGGAACAGTTTACTGATGTCTAGGGAGAAGAAGAATGTGGACTGTGATGATGATGATGATGATGTTGGATTTCTCACATTGTGCTTGAAACTTCTAAGTGCTGTACAAATAAAATTGGCTTTCTATATCCTATTGCCTTGTCTTGCCTTGCTAATGGGAACAAAGTTGTACTACTACAAGTCCTAGTCCAAATACAGCAAAACATTACAACAAAAACAACACCACCACAATACTGCGCTGTAGCCATGAGTCAAGAATTAGGCGCTCTAGGCCGTCTAAAACAGATGCTTTCAAATGCATGCCTTGATGATGATGATGATGATGATGATGGTGGTGATGAACAAGTTGAGGATGTGTTTGAGGAAGAAGATTGTGATGAATGTAATCCAGAGCACAATATGTCATGGTCTGAAGGAGAGGAAAGTGGAGGATTGGAAGAAGACGTAAGAGTAGGAATAGAAGAACACAGTGGTGAAGAAGAAGAAGACAGTGGTGAAGAAGAAGAAGAAGAAGAAGAAGAAGAAGAAGAAGAAGAAGAAGAAGAAGAAGAAGAAGAAGAAGAAGAAGAAGAAGAACACAGTGAAGAAGAAGAACACAGTGAAGAAGAAGAACACAGTGAAGAAGAACACAGTGAAAAAGAAGAAGACAGCGAAGAAGAAGGAGAAGAAAGTGAAGAAGAAGAAAGTGAACTCGTGGAAAGAGAAGAGCGCGGGGAAGAAGAAGAAGAAGAAGAAGAAGTGGACAGAGAAGAAGAAGGTTTTTTCTCAAAAAATGGCAAAATTAAATGGTCCTCCATAGCATACAATGAACGGCAGCAGGGTAGAAATGACGGGAGGGTGGAAAGTAACATTACACCGCCGTCGTCGCCGTCGCCACCACCACCACTGCCAACAACTGGCCCACCGGGACCGACAGAATATTCACTCGCCCTCGCCCACGACATTGTCTCCACATTTCTCATGTTCACCACTCCGTTGATAGAAATTATAATTTTGAAGATGACAAATTTGGAGGGGCGTCGGAAATACGGAGACGACGGCTGGAAACCCATGGATGCCACCGATCTTCGCGCCTACATAGGGCTGCTGCTCTTAGCGGGCGTTTACAGGTCCCGAGGTGAGGCTACGGCTAGTCTATGGGACGCAGAGAGCGGACGGGCCATCTTTCGTGCCACGATGCCACTGAAAGTCTTTCACGTCTACTCCAGACTGCTGAGATTTGACGACCGCGAGTCGAGACCCGCGAGAAGTGCCACTGACAAACTGGCGGCCATAAGAGAGGTCTGGGACGAGTGGGTGGGTCGGTTGCCGTACTTCTACAACCCAGGGCCTGAGGTAACGGTGGACGAACAACTGGTTCCGTTCAAAGGCCGCTGTCCCTTTCGGCAGTATATGCCCAGCAAGCCTGCAAAATATGGGATCAAGTCATGGGTGGCGTGTGATGCAAAATCCAGTTACGCTTGGAAGATGCAAGTGTATACGGGGAAGGCCAGCACCAGCAGCGCCAGCACCAGCACCGCCGCGGCCGCCTCCACCGTCACCACCGGCGTAGGAGAACGAGGAAGAGGAAGAGGAAGAGGAAGAGGAAGAGGAAGAGGAAGAGGAAGAGAAGGTCCAGGTCCAGGTCCAGAAAAGAACCAGGGGATGCGGGTTGTGCTCGATGTCACGGAGGGACTGAGGGATCGCAATGTCACATGTGACAATTTCTTCACCTCTTATGAACTCGGACAGCAGCTGCTGAAAAGAAAGATGACCATGGTCGGCACCATTCGAAAAAACAAGCCCGAGCTTCCGCTTGAACTGCTCCAGGCGAAGGGAAGAGCTGTGTTCTCGTCGAAATTTGCCTTCACGCCAACCACCGCTGTGGTTTCTTATGTGCCCAAGAAAAACAAAAACGTGATACTGGTCAGCACGAAGCACACGGAGGAGGCCGGAGTGAGCGATCGCCGTGACAGAAAGCCGGTCATCATACTAGACTACAACTGCAACAAAGGAGGTGTCGATAACCTCGACAAGGTGATTGGAACGTACAGCTGTAGAAGGATGACCGCTCGCTGGCCCTTGGTCATTTTCCACAACATAATCGACATTTCCGCCTACAACGCCTTCGTGATATGGAGAGAAATGAACCCTGACTGGATGTCTCAGAAGCGGAACAAGAGGAGGGTGTTTCTCGAGCAGCTGGGAAAGGCGCTGGTGAGTCCATTGATAGAAAGGAGGGAGCGTCTCCCCCGTACAACAGCATCAGCAGCAATCGTACGAGGGATTCGGATGGGGGCTAGATCTGGATTTTGCGATGGACGTGAGGATGCAGCAGCAGGAGCAGCAGGAGCAGCAGCAGGAGCAGCAGCAGGAGCAGGAGCAGGAGCAGGAGCAGGAGCAGGAGCAGGAGCAGGAGCAGGAGCAGGAGCAGGAGCAGGAGCAGATAACCTCACCGGGGGGGCGAGGAAGAGGAAGAGGTGTCAGTTTTGCCCGCGGAAAAAGGACAACAAAACCTACACTTTGTGCTGCGGGTGTAAAAAATATATCTGCAAAAGCTGTTCGCTTCCATACTGCGGTGAGTGTGCTGCTGGGAATTTGGAACTTGATTGATTGATTGATTGATTGATTGTTTGTTGATTGGTGACCAGAGTGATTGATTGGTGACCAGAGTGATTGATTGGTGACCACTCTATCTATCTATCTATCTATCTATCTATCTATCTATCTATCTATCTATCTATCTATCTATCTATCTATCTATCTATCTATCTATCTATCTATCTATCTATCTATCTAAACATAACTTGTCATTGATCATGTTTCTGTGTAAGCTGTACAATAAAAATATGAGATAAAAAAAGATAAAGGTATGGGATATTTCTTATAATAATAATAATAATTATTTTTTGATTGATTGGTGACCAGATTGATTGATTGATGACCACTCTATCTATCTATCTATCTATCTATCTATCTATCTATCTATCTATCTATCTATCTATCTATCTATCTATCTATCTATCTATCTATCTATCTATCTATCTATCTATCTATCTATCAAATATATCTGCAAAAGCTGTTCGCTTCCATACTGCGGTGAGTGTGCTGCTGGGAATTTGGAACTAAATTGATTGATTGATTGATTGGTGACCAGAGTGATTGATTGGTGACCACGTTATCTATCTATCTATCTATCTATCTATCTATCTATCTATCTATCTATCTATCTATCTATCTATCTATCTATCTATCTATCTATCTATCTATCTATCTATCTATCTATCTATCTACACATAACTTGTCATTGGTCATGTTTCTGTGTAAGCTGTACAATATACATATGAGATAAAAAAGATAAAGGTATGGGATATTTTTTTATAATAGTAATAATTATAATAATAATTTTTTTTATAATAATCCCCGGCCCCCCCCCCCCCCCGACCCCACGCGCGTGTATATCGGGATGAGCCCCTGCGTACGTTCCTGCCTGCTTGTCTGTGTGTGTGTGTGTGTGTGTGTGTGTGTGTGGCAATCGTAATATCAGGACAGCGGGATCAATCATTGGGGACAATGTGACCCTAGGAGACAAGGGATGTCTGTTTAATGTGAGGACAACACAAGGGTTAAGTTTATGTAAAACATCTTGATTAAGTGTAAAAAGAAAGATCATTATTTTGGTCAAAATACTTCCTCATCATTTGATAAGCTTTGTTGTCATGGTTACTATAACAATAATAAGGGAACTATGCATGTCTTGTCGCTATTCCGCTGTTTTGCTAACCCTCCACCCGGCCATGTGCATTTGTTTTCAACAAAGTCGGCGAAAAATCAATCCATGGAGCGATGGATAACATTATATATCATATACATATTATATATTTTATATACACATTACAATGTGTATAGCCTTATCTGTCATAAACATGAGATTACAGGTTACGGGGTGCATGAGATGAGATGAGAGCTGGGACAGCGGGTCAGAGGCACTGATCTTACAAGGTTGGTTTTCAGCCAAGAGACAAGGCAGAGAGCCTCCATTCTCCCTGGAACAAGTTAGAAGTCATTTATTTAACCATCACAATTACTCTAAAGCTGTTTAATTAAGCTAAGCTAAAAATCTTGCATAGTTCCTCTCAAACTTTACAATAACAATAACTTTTGAAACAATCAACTGAAGAGCTAGTTTTCCTGTGGAAACTGAACCCCCACTGTGTTTTATTCAACACCAGTCCAGGTGTATGCTGATAGTCTTAGTGGTGGCCCAGTGTGCCTTGACAGTGGCCCCATGCACATCACCAGAGACCTGAGAAGACTGGAATGCAGCATCATTAACATCAGTAATTACTCTTGTGCTCCTCCTGCTCCGACATGTTACAGTCTCTGCTGTGACGGGGGTCTGATGCTCTTTTATTAGGATAATATTACAGAAAATACAGACTGTGTAGCAATAGCTCAACCACAAGGATGAGTCTTGACTGTTACTCATTGTTTTTGGATGAGGAAATGTTGCGTTTCACATTTTTAGCAGGAAACCCACACATTCTAAGCAAGAATCATCTGCGTAAAATTGTCACATTATCTTTTGCTTCCTTTTTCTTCTTTGTCTTTTTTTGTTTGCAGTTATTCAACAAGTCATCTTGTCTTTCTTCAGTGGAACGCATTCCCCAGAGTTCCTTGTTTCAATTTAATAATTTCCTGATGAAGACAAAGATTTGTCTGTCATGAGAAATTACAAAAAACAGGGATTCTGACTGACAGGAGACTGGTGAGTCTGTCTTGTCTCGTTTAAAGAAGAAGCCACAGCCAAAACATGATGAAAGACATGTACTGTAATGACATCTGAACCTTTCTTGCCAAACCTTTACCTTGAATTTGTCTGTGCAACTTCTTCTCACATATTGCATGTGTTTTCACTTGAACATCAACTCAAGCAAAGCATGGGTCATACTGTTACAGTTTAATCTGGGTAAACAAAAGCACTAGTTGGTGCAAAATCATTGAAGATGCTGTTGTTGAGAATCTGACAGTGAACTGGTTACACTGGTTTCCCACAGTATTCTTAATCACATCAGCCTGATGATTTTTCCATTTGTCCAACAATTAAAAACAGGAATTTCAATACTGTTGCAACACTGTCTGCCTGCAGCATGACTGAACCCACCACGAGTCATTATTTTTAAAATACACTATAATTACACTATTACTAATACTGTAGGAATACACACTCCCACAGCAAAGTTGATTTAGGTCACGTAACCTACATGTCTGCTATGTTTAACATTGTGGTTAACATTGTTTTTATTATTATTTTGCTTATCATAAAACTTGTAACATACTTACCATTTAAACTAGTTAGTATATTATACTTTCAAATGAGTTCAATTGAGAAAAAGTGTAAAAGCAACATGTGTCTTGTCACAGTGAGGTAAACTCTGACGTGAAACAATAGTGACTCTGGTCTGTGTTCTGAATGAGCAGTGCTGACACATCCTTGTGGAAATGTTGTGGCTGTTCTTGAGCAAGACATGTGGGAGATTAAGCCAGCGTACAGCAACAGCACGCTTATTTTTAGTGGCATATTCTTATAAATCAGACAGGAAGACCTAAAATACATTATTTAAAATAAAGACTTTATGAATGAAGACAGGAAGAGGACATGGACCGGACCTTAAATCATCCACAAAAGAAAAGTTTAACTTCACTGTGTGTGTGCATGGTGATACCTGAGGAAAGACTGTGGTTGGATGATGTTAATCATTGACCAGAGCTGGAATTTCTCTGGATAAAATGTAATTGATGTGACAGAAACCGATTCTCCATTTATGTCTGACTCCATTTACGCCTGACTCAGACCCTCATTGTCCACAGCAGGTCAGTGTCTCAGCAGGAGACAACTGGACATGAGGTGTATGTGCTGACCTGTGTGAAGGAAGTCCATTATACTGTGCTGGTGCTGGTGTACTTTCCATGATATTTTGTGTGTTAATCTCCAAACCATTATAGTATAACCATATAACCATTATATGTTCAGATTATTTGAGCTGTTGCAGACTGGGTAGGAGGAAGGCTTTGGATTTGATTCCCAGGTCTGGGGCCTTTCTGAAGGGATGTTCTCTCTTTATCAGAATGAATTCCCCGGCTTCTCCTGCAGTCCAGAAACATGCACACTGGGTTAACTGATGACTCTACTGCCCATGTGGGTGTGTGAGGTTGTCCACCTCTGTGTGTCTGTCCTGTGATAGACTGGAGACCAGTCCATGGTGTACCCCTCCCTCACCCTATGTCAGCTGGGATTGGCTATTGACAACAATAACAACAATCAACATGATGTTCTTCTGAAACTTGTCTAGAAAGAGACCATCAAAGGTCGAGTTTGGCTGAACAATTGGGGGTGGGAGGTTTGACATTGTACTGTATAAATAAATAAGAACAAATAAAATTGTGCCATTTCCCTGCTATATTGACAATACATTTTCTTTTATATATAAGTATAAATTCATAATTTTTGTGAGAGGGATTATTCTCACTGTGTTGTTATTTCTCAGTGCAGTTTGGTGTCTTAAAACACAGACAGAGGGCAACAGCCAGAACTTTGGATCACCCAAGTCAAGCGTTAATTTAGTCCATCTCCTCCTTTGCTTATCTTCTGACTTTTCTTCTAGTTCCACTTGCAGATCTTTGCCAAATCAAATTCTGTCCAACAGTTTATTTCATTTAAAATACAGTGTCAACCTCATAATATAATAAAATTCTGTTATAATTTTACAGAGGCCTGATTCTGAGATGACTCTGCGATTTTGATGGCATGAAAAGAAGGGCAGGAAGGAGCAGGAAGTATTTCACAGTGATGAAGTAACAGAGTGGTGTCATAAGTACACACACACATGCACAAACACACGCATGCACCTCCGTCTGATGAAAGCGTGGCTCCACTCTAACTCTACTGTAAGATTCCACTGGCTGCTGCTCTGTCGTCTGTCTGTAGTTCTCTATCACGTCACTTAGGCTTTCGCCACCATCTGTCTTTTTTCTCAATCAGATCCTGTTGCCATGATTAATCTCTGCTCTTCCTTCAACACAGCTGCAGACAACATCTGTGAAGCCATCAGACAGTTCTACAAAAACCCAGATCACATCCCAAGTCCAATATTTTCACCTCTTCAATAACTGCAGGAAAAGTCTCTAGGGATTTTTTATTATTTTCGACAAGATGTGCTACATCTCTCTCCTGAGATCTCGATTTGTGTAACAGGGATGTAATCTGTTTTATTTCTAAACTCAGGTTGATGTGTAAGACCTGTCACACAAAAGAAAACTAACTTAGATCATGAAACTGTACAGCCCATCAGCAGGAGTGTGTGCTTCTCTGTGAATTAAAGTCTGTCCAGTCAACACTGATTAAAGTTTAGTTCTAAACACAGCTCATTCACAAAATAAACAAAATGTATCCACAATCTGTATTCGTTTTGCACATTACTGTACATCATCTGACTAGCGTGGACTTCCGAGTGTTTTGTACGAGTTAAAAATGTCTATAACAGTAAAATGTCTATGTAGCTATGTGCCAAAGAAAAATAGAAACATAACTCAAGTGACAAAATAAATAACTTTTGCCACCTCCTCAGCCCCGCCCCTCCACACCAGCCTCAGGCCATCCAGTGTTACTCAACCCTCACCCCCCCATCACAGGCCGGCCCTGCCCAGCCCCTCTGGCCAGCCTCTATAAATGAACCAGTCCTGTATGGAGATCAGACACAGACACAACCAGTCTGAAACCGTCCCACTCTGATGCACCAGATTCAAAAGTAGACCAGAAAGACGCTCCTACAGAAAACTTGTAAGTTCAATATTTATTTTCACATTTTATTTCCTTTATGTTTTGTCATAATTTACATCTTATATTGTGATATTTTTATGCATAACCTGAAAGCACAGTGAGTTTTCTATCAGTGATATTACCTTCTGTAAAGTTTATTCAGATCTCCTGTCAGTGTTTCTGGTTGTGAGTGTTTTTGTTTGTGGCTTCTTTCCCACGCAGGAGGAGAGATGAAGCTCCTGACCGCTGCCCTCGTCATTGTTTATCTTGCGACAACCTCTGCCAGGCCGGTGAGCTAACCACAGCCTTGCACGTCCATCTGCCCTCCCTCACTTCTCCACTTCTCCTTTCTCTCTCTTCTTGACTGTGTGCCACACTACAACATCTTGTTGTATCCACAAAGTCAAATGTGATTTGTTTAGACAATGAAAACTGTTTGCTGTCACTTCAATAGCCATCAACCAGCCGGCTGCAAACACTGGAAGCTGCTGTTTAGCCCTAAATATGAGGTTGATGGCACTTCTGGGCAATTCCCTGGACTGTGTTTAATTTTCTTTTCATGCATGTCCTGTTAATGTGACACACTGCCAACACCCAGAAAGAACAGGATGTCAATGTAACATCAGAAAGATGTTGACTCCTGGAAATTTAAATCAGTTTTATGTCCATCGTTGGCTAATTGGCATTTTGAGGTCAAGATATAATTCTGAAAGAAGACATTTTTTGACATTTTTTAAGTTGCATGCAATAAATCCCTTCTTCCATCAGACTTTCTCCCTTGCTAACCTAACCCTAAATCTCTCACTCCCTCCTGCACTGGCACTGAGACTCTCACAGTGGATGTAATGTGTGTGCTGAAGAAACATCCAGCATCAGTGTCATTTCTAGCTTTAGGAAATTAAAATTGAACTGTGTGAATCTAGCGACTCATTCCTTTCATGTGTTCTCCACAGCCCCGCTGGCACCGACACCATGATGCTGACATCCCTGACAGGGGCAGGAGACTGGGGTTTGACAGGTTTGGGTTGAGTGAGTCTTCCAGCCACAGATCCTCTTCCTCCGAGTCCTCCGAGTCGTCCGAGTCTTCAGAGTCTTCTGAATCCAGAGAGTCATCGGAGGAAATCATCACTCAGACCTTCCCACCCGAGACGACTGTTCCCATGAAAACTGATGATGTGACACCAACCCTAACTGATGATGTGACACCAACCCCCACTCCCTCATCAACCGGGGAAGTGACTCGCTGCGTTACCTTGGAGATTCCAACAGAACCTCCCATCACAGAAAGCAGAGGAGACAACTAACAAACTGCAAGTCCTATTAAAGTGCAACCTCAGTGAGGTGAATGGGGTTTTATCAGAGGTAGAGATGCTGAGTCAGGCTGATCTAGATTTAGGATTGACATGACTGATTATAGAAAATATAAATAAATCATGTCTTATGTAGTGTTTGTTTCTGATTTGAGAAGTGAGATAAACTCTTATAGATGAATAGTAATCTTTAACATCTGAAGAATTATTGTGTAATTTACAGGAAACATTATTCTAATTAAAATGTAAATCAGTTGAGATGATGTCGGTCACATTTTGCTGTTTGATTTCTTGTTTTTACTATGAATTGGTGATGCTGCATTTGGACATGGAAGCATAACACAGACAAATCAATGATTCGGTTGTGATGGTCAGTATAGTAGTGAAGAACAGTGATGTACTGTATTTCTCCCTGTGTGCCACACGTGTTTATTTTAGCATTTAATAACAAGTTTTCATTTTCATTTTCAGTGGGCTATAAAGATTATATTAAGGTTCATCAAAATAAATCAAGATCTCAGAAAAACAACAACAATTTAGGCTTAAAGGCTTATAATCCTACAATAGGATTCTTGTGCAGATTCATCACAGTTGACATTCTCCAGATTTAGTTTACTGGTTAAAAGAGATGAAGTATCCAGGGCATCCCAGTGTATGCCCAGACAGTGTGTTTATAGATTGTGGAGGGTGTGTCCTTTTTGTTGTGTTAGCTCTCTACAACATCCTGAATTATGATCATGGTGGCAGTGGTTTTGTTAAATTATGTGTTGTGACGGCATTTTTTAATTTGACTATGGCCTATAGAGGGCTGGAGAAAATCTGCATCTTGTTATTGTTTTCAGTTTTAACTTGTGGACTTTTCACAATTCTATCTGTTTGTTGTATATTTTGTCCTAATGGATAGAAATAAAATATGAAATCACAAAGAAATTGTACAGTTTGTAAAATGACTACTTTCTGTAGATCAGGTTATTGGTTAAACATTCTCTGTTTGCCTGTGATTGTGTACAGCTCTATTGAACATGTTAAACAATTTGTCATGGAGAAAAAATATTTAAAGGGGAACTATGCAAGCCGGGTCACTTTTTTCTCTACAGAGTTTGGGACTGCATGTTTTCACTGTTGTAAAACTCACAAAATACATTTACTTCATTAGGTTACATTGTTATCTACTACATGTATCTTACAACTACCGTTATCTTATGGTAATAGACACTACTTTTGTTTGTTGGATCTGTTGATCTTTGAATTTTCAAAGTGATGAAAATTTCAATCACACATCTCCATCTAGTGGGCAAAAACTAAAACACCCAGGTCATGGACTTCATTTCCTTTGCCACCGACACTTATTACTGCACTAAGGTTGGTACTGAAACACAATAATGACCTTGAAACTTGTACTGGACCAAAATCCATTTAAAATCATAAAACAGCAGATATGTTGATGTGATTCTTGTTTCAGATACAGATGTATTAGCCGTAGCCTACCGAAAGAGTGACTATGAGCATCCACCATTACCTTTTTGTGCCTTTGTCTGCATGTTGTCCTGTAACATCTCCCATCCATCCCCCTCTTAAGCAGCTATGGATAGAAAAGGTCATATGTGTCCCACCAGGCCACAGAAAGAACCCCCCAAATCCACCAATAAGCAAAAACTGACATCATTTCGCCTCCTTAACTATCTGTGACAGGTCAGACAAAGTGCTATAGAGCTCCCAAAATCTGTCTTCCCATTTTCTAATAACAAAAACTAAACCACTGTGATCCACATACTGATCATTATAATTCTATGATGATAAAGACTGATGTGCTCCTCTCCGGTTCTCTTTCTGCAGCAGAAACAGTGGGGCATGAACCTGAGCTCATGAGGAGAGCAGCTGAAGATAGACCTGTCACAATTTAAGTGGAGATTCCTAAACATGGAATAGCGCATGGTCATGACTTCGTTACAGATATCTGTTTGAATTAAAGGTGTCTGCTTTGAGGAAGCCCACAACATGAGAAGTAACGTCATCTGAAGTAGCGTAACGTCGGTTTAAGCGGGAGGAAGTGGAGGCGCCGTGCTGCACGGCAACTTCAAGAGGAGCAGCTGAACCAATCAGGGGGGGGGGGGGGGGGGGGGGCACACAGTCGTATTTGCATACAGCCTTGTATAAGTAGAGCGGCTCCCTCCTCGTCACACTCTTATCTGACTCTGTCTAGTCAACAGGATGCCTGAACCAGCAAAGTCCGTGCCCAAGAAGGGCTCCAAGAAAGCCGTCACCAAGGCCGCCGGTAAGGGCGGCAAGAAGAGGAGAAAGAGCAGGAAGGAGAGCTACGCCATCTACGTCTACAAGGTGCTCAAGCAGGTCCACCCCGACACCGGCATCTCCTCCAAAGCCATGAGCATCATGAACTCGTTCGTCTCAGACATCTTCGAGCGCATCGCCGCCGAGGCCTCTCGTCTGGCTCACTACAACAAGCGCACCTCCAGGGAGATCCAGACCGCCGCGCGCCTCCTGCTGCCCGGGGAGCTGGCCAAGCACGCCATGTCTGAGGGCACCAAGGCCGTCACCAAGTACACCAGCTCCAAGTAAACAGCTCAGCTGCTTCTTCACAGACACAAAGGGTCTTTTCAGAGCCACACACTCCATCTGCAGAGCTAACACCTCGTTGACACACTAATACTGAAACAACACACAGAGATGTTCACTTATTGTATCTAGTTAAAGTCAGAAGACAGTTTAATAACCCAAGTTATGTGAGCTGTGAATTTACAATGAAGATAAAGATTCAACAGTAGGCTGCAATAAATTCTGCAGTCTTCACTTGCAGTTCACACCATCCTGCACTACAGCATCAGCTGCTGATAGCTCTGATACAGGACAGAGGGACAAATGATCTCAAGTCTCATCTTTAAACTCACTGCTCACAACATGTCAACTCAGTACATGTGATGAATGAATGAACATTAAAAGTTGCTTGTGACCTCAAATTCAATTTCCCTCAGGATAAATGAAGCTGAACTGAACTGCTCCACACTGACAGACACCAGATCAGTGTGTTGAGGTCAGCTGACTGAAACTTGCAGAGGCTGTGTTGACCTGGACTTGACTACCTCAGTGAAATAAAGAGACCTGATGAAGATGTTTCCTCATCATCATCATCATCATGTTTCCACCAGTCAAACTATGAAACCAGTTGTTCTACATTTTAAAGCCACTTTGTATCAGAGTCTGTTCAGCTCTGACTGAAGACATGAAAAGGTCCAAGTCTTTATTTGGAGACAGATCAGTCACAAGACACATGTAGGCTACCTTTTTTTTTTTTTTCATTCATTTTCTATACCGCTTATCCTGCACTAGGGTCACGGGTGAGCTGGAGCCTATCTCAGCTGACTTTGGGCGAGAGGCGGGGTACACCCTGGACAGGTCGCCAGTCTATCGCAGGGCCGACACATATATAGACAGACAACCATTCACACTCTCATTCACACCTATGGGCAATTTAGAGTCGCCAATTAACCTAACCTGCATGTCTTTGGACTGTGGGAGGAAGCCGGAGTACCCGGAGAGAACCCACGCATGCACGGGGAGAACATGCAAACTCCACACAGAAGGGCCCTAGCCGGCCGGCGGGTTCGAACCCAGAACCCTCTTGCTGTGAGGCGACAGTGCTAACCACTGCACCACCGTGATGTAGGCTACCTGTTCTGCAGGTAGGCTACCTGTTCTGCACAACTGTGGACTCACACATTTACACGAGACACACTACATAGGCTACATTTGTATATAAATCCTAATGTGTGGAGAACTCCATTATTAGGACCAAGAGCAGAATTGATGTTTATCTCCAGTTGTTCTCTGAGCTCAAGTGATGACGTCTCTGTTGGAGGATGACATCAGCTGTGGATGTGTTGACCCTTCTCATCATGGACATAATACACTCACGACCTTTATACTACTGATAAACTGCTACACTCAGAGACAGCCATTCTGTTAATCAACATACTTACTAGCCTATACAATAGTTACTCTATTATATTCATATTCTTTCTATATCAATATGTTATTTAGAGATTTATATTTAACAGTCACACATTGAGAGATTCACTCCTGGTCTGACTTATTCTCCCCCCTAAACCTCTCCATTATAGTTATTTTGTTTCCTTCGTAACTGAGCACTAAATATGAAATGTAAAACAGCATAGCCTATTAATGTAACAATGATCTGACATGATGTTTGACTTTTTTCTCCTTTGTTTTCTCATGAAGTCTGACGTATAAACACAAAGTGTCTCTACCAGCAGAGCTGTTTAACGCTTGTTTAAAAAAAGTTGTTGTTTATCTTCATTGTTGTTTTTAACTGTGTTTTACAAATTGATGAGAAAAGCTATAACATAAATAAAGAGACACACTATCTTTGGCTCAGTAGTATGGGTTTATCAGAATTAGAGGTTTCAAAAGCTACAAATGTACAAAAAGCAAAAACACAATGGTCAGTGTCATGGGAATTTCATAGGGGAAAAGGCCCAGGTGTATTTCATAACACAGGTACTGCATGTGGGTAGGGAACTAAACACTAAATGGAAGCAGAAGAACAACTACAGCAGAGAGCCTGCAGGCCGTGTCAAAATCACAGGGGTTTGTACCACTTTTGACACATACTCCCACTGTCAAGTCACACATTATATTTTAACATGAAAACAGCAACCAAAAAGGAATGAAAGCAAAATCAAAACAAATTATATACATAATATATACATCAATAAATAATAATGGAAAAAAAAATATATAGATAAATAATACAATCACAGATTACAAATATCCAACATGTAAAACAGAAATCCTGGAGTCATTTAAGCCAAGAGCATGGGTAGGTAAAAGTAGAAGTAAAAGTAATCGACCTTCTGTTCAACCTGATCTCACAGAAATGCGTGAAATGACCACGAACACCTAGTACCAGATTCCGTGCTCCTTACACGTAATGTGTTATATTACGTGAAAGAAGCACGGAAACAGTCTCCACTGAAAGCCAATGAGTCCAAATTCCGTGAGATGGCCACGCAAACCGTGTCGTGGTGGATGCACGCATTTTCAGCTTCAAAGACAACACCCCCAGTGCGTCAACAGCCTGACGAACGGTCACTGTCCCTCCTCGTCACATGCTTAGGTGCCCGTTTTTTTTTGTTTTTTTTTTTTTTACTTTTCCTTAAAGCTTTATTGAACCTGATGCTGCTGTGTCTGACGTAGTTTACAGCAAGGACGTCCTTTCGGTTATCTATTTATTTATTTATTTAGTGATCATGGTGTTTGGTGCAGAATAATCAATCAATAAATAAATAAATTAGGTCGGAAGCTACGTCAGACCGGGGGGGGGGTGGATTCTACAGGTGAAGACCACTTCCGCGTTCAAAAAGCTGCTCTGTTTAATCAATATTCTGAAGAAAGATCTGATTATTAGCCATAACGCTGTAACCATCCAAGGAAGACTGTGTAACAATATTATGTGCTTCTGCTGAGTCCAAAAGCCCTGTGTAATATCAACTTTATTTTAAGAAAACACGTTTTGTTTCCAATGTCATATCACGGAGAAGCACTACATTACCCATAATCCTCATATTTATCAGCGACGTGTCTGATTGGTTGAGCTTGCTGTTACCAGCAAATGAAAAAATAAAACAAATTGAGCTTATATTATTTTCTTAGTAACTAAAAGATCTTAACATCTTTTTTGTTTTCAACATTGAATAAAAAAACGGTGCTATATTGTTAAAATTCAACAATAAAGTGCATACAAGTTGGCTTGACTTCTTTCTTTTTTTCTTTTTTTTCATAATTTTCACCAGCATCTTTCTGGTCCACATCACATCACATTTAATGTAATTTAATTCAATGAGTGACATTTTATTTTTTTATCTGAAAAACATTATTATGAATTCAAGGGTCAGAGGTAACTGATTAGTGTTAAATTTAACCTTTTTGACCCTGTTTCCTTGAATAAATCACTAAGACTTTGATGCGGGAAGCTGAGATTTTGATTTGATTTTGTTCAGAGCACTAGGGACAAAGTTTCTGTAGAATTTCAGACCTGTCGGACGTCCAGAAGGGTCACAGCTGACCGTCCAGGCTCGTTTCTCGGCCTTCAAAGCCTAGATTTAGAAGCCTTTTGTCTAATAACGTTATACATCCTTGGGGTTATAAGGCTGAAAGTTTCATGTATTTGTCCGGGGGCCTAAGGCCACCCACCATGTGCAATTTCAAACCCGTGCGACCTTCACAAGTGTCAAAGGTCACTGATTTGTGACCTTTTTGACCCCGTTTCCTTGAATAAAACACCAAGACTTTGATGCGGGAAGCTGAGATTTTGATAGGTTGTCCAGAATGTCTAGTAGATTGTGTGTGCAAAGATTCAGAGCTCTGTGACATTCAGAAGGGTCACAAATAGCCAAAAAGCAATGCTGCTTTCTCTGACCTCTTATTAAAGGAGAAATGTTGCAATTCTTTAATAGCTTCCAGATGCTTTGGCCTATCAGGCTGAATTTTTAGCTAAAGGAGCTGGTGTACGATCAGGAAGTAGGGGAGCTGTGCATAAAGCCAATTGGTAAGTGTCAAAGGTCACAGGGGTCAAACATCAAAGTGAATCCAGCCATTCCTGCTTTTTCTCAACAAAACATACACGCTTTAATTTATCATCATGAAATATAAATATGTTGTATATCAGAGAGTCCTCTATCAGAATATTTTGGTCCCGTTGCTCTAGGGGCCCCGGGGGGCCACTTGGCTTTCCCATGCTCCCACAGAGTTGGGTCTCGGGCTGATGGATAAGGGCCTCACCATGAGTCCACAGGCCAAGTTTCAAGTGATTTGGTCGGTTTCTATGGAAACAGCGGCCTCAAGGATACAGAGGAATGCGGCTGTTTGAAGCCCCGCCTCTCGAAAAGTAATGGCTCAATCAGGACCGAACACACATCTACGCGTTCGTCTTGGGCCCCCGAACCATATATTACGAAATCAGAACTGTACGACTTTTGGAAATGTGTTTTGTCTGTTTTGGCTTTTCTGACTCAGTGTCTGTCAGACTTATAGCGTGAGAGACCCTCTTAGTCAGAAAAGCCAAAATAGACAAAACACATTTCCAAAAGTCGTACAGTTCTGATTTCGTAATATATGGTTCGGGGGCCCAAGACGAACGCGTAGATGTGTGTTTGGTCCTGATTGAGCCATTACTTTTCGAGAGGCGGGGCTTCAAACAGCCGCATTCCTCTGTATCCTTGAGGCCGCCGTTTCCATAGAAACCGACCAAATCACTTGAAACTTGGCCTGTGGACTCATGGTGAGGCCCTTAACCATCACCCCGAGGCCCAACTCTGTGGGAGCATGGGAAAGCCAAGTGGCCCCCCGGGGCCCCTAGAGCAACGGGACCAAAATATTCTGATAGAGGACTCTCTGATATACAACATATTTATATTTCATGATGATAAATTAAAGCGTGTATGTTTTGTTGAGAAAAAGCAGGAATGGCTGGATTCACTTTGATGTTTGACCCCTGTGACCTTTGACACTTACCAATTGGCTTTATGCACAGCTCCCCTACTTCCTGATCGTACACCAGCTCCTTTAGCTAAAAATTCAGCCTGATAGGCCAAAGCATCTGGAAGCTATTAAAGAATTGCAACATTTCTCCTTTAATAAGAGGTCAGAGAAAGCAGCATTGCTCTTTGGCTATTTGTGACCCTTCTGAATGTCACAGAGCTCTGAATCTTTTGCACACACAATCTACTAGACATTCTGGACCACATTTTAAAATCTCAGCTTCCCGCATCAAAGTCTTGGTGTTTTATTCAAGGAAACGGGGTCAAAAAGGTCACAAATCAGTGACCTTTGACACTTGTGAAGGTTGCACGGGTTTGAAATTGCACATGGTGGGTGGCCTTAGGCCCCCGGACAAATACATGAAACTTTCAGCCTTATAACCCCAAGGATGTATAACGTTATTAGACAAAAGGCTTCTAAATCTAGGCTTTGAAGGCCGAGAAACGAGCCTGGACGGTCAGCTGTGACCCTTCTGGAGGTCCGACCGGTCTGAAATTCTACAGAAACTTTGTCCCTAGTGCTCTGAACAAAATCAAATCAAAATCTCAGCTTCCCGCATCAAAGTCTTAGTGATTTATTCAAGGAAACAGGGTCAAAAAGGTTAAATTTAACACTAATCAGTTACATCTGACCCTTGAATTCATAATAATGTTTTTCAGATAAAAAATAAAATGTCACTCATTGAATTAAATTACATTAAATGTGATGTGATGTGGACCAGAAAGATGCTGGTGAAAATTATGAAAAAAAAGAAAAAAAGAAAGAAGTCAAGCCAACTTGTATGCACTTTATTGTTGAATTTTAACAATATAGCACCGTTTTTTTTATTCAATGTTGAAAACAAAAAAGATGTTAAGACCTTTTAGTTACTAAGAAAATAATATAAGCTCAATTTGTTTTATTTTTTCATTTGCTGGTAACAGCAAGCTCAACCAATCAGACACGTCGCTGATAAATATGAGGATTATGGGTAATGTAGTGCTTCTCTGTGATATGACATTGGAAACAAAGCGTGTTTTCTTAAAATAAAGTTGATATTACAAAGGGCTTTTGGACTCAGCAGAAGCACATAATATTGTTACACAGTCTTCCTTGGATGGTTACAGCGTTATGGCTAATAATCAGATCTTTCTTCAGAATATTGATTAAACAGAGCAGCTTTTTGAACGCGGAAGTGGTCTTCACCTGTAGAATCCACAGCCCCCCCCCCCTGGTCTGACGTAGCTTCCGACCTAATTTATTTATTGATTGATTGATTATTCTGCACCAAACACCATGATCACTAAATAAATAAATAAAACGTCCTTGCTGTAAACTACGTCAGACACAGCAGCATCAGGTTCAATAAAGCTTTAAGGAAAAGTAAAAAAAAAACAAAAAAAAAAAAACGGGCACCTAAGCATGTGACGAGGAGGGACAGTGACCGTTCGTCAGGCTGTTGACGCACTGGGGGTGTTGTCTTTGAAGCTGAAAATGCGTGCATCCACCACGACACGGTTTGCGTGGCCATCTCACGGAATTTGGACTCATTGGCTTTCAGTGGAGACTGTTTCCGTGCTTCTTTCACGTAATATAACACATTACGTGAAAGGAGCACGGAATCTGGTACTAGGTGTTCGTGGTCATTTCACGCATTTCTGTGAGATCAGGTTGTTCTGTTTGATTGTTTTTACGACTCCCCCATCTCTGGATATTCTCTGAATGAACACCTTCAGCATAGACAACGAAATTACACCACTCCAAACCAGTGATGAGTAGTTGGCCCTGTACCTGCCAGTAGTATGAGTGATATCGTTTGAGCTGGAGCACTCCATCAGAGACCCTAAGGTAGGCACAGTCCACATAGCTTCTCACTTCACTTCACCAGCAGTCCAAACACAGGTTCAGCTTTAGGGTCCCACACTAACCCATCTGGTGATGAGCCGAGCCAGGGTGCATCGGGGTGGATGATAAAACCACAAGGGTAGTGATTTACCTGCTTAACAAAGCAGTACTCTTCCACTGCTTTGGGCTCCATCTGAAGGCCCCTCTTCATTTCTGCACTCTGATAGCCTGGCCGCAAAATTCTCAGAGCCAGGCTCTCTGCTGAGGATTGTCCTCTCACATGACAAACCTCCCTAGAAATACATACACAACACATACACATATACAAACAACATAAGTATTTAAATCACATAAAAAATGTGCTGATGGTCATGTCACAAAGTTTACAGTTACCTGAATCTAGAGGAAGTCACACGCGGCTTTCTTAATTGATGCCATTCCTTCATTGTGCTTTGCTGTCTTGTGCTGGTCTCAATTTGGTGTGCCATGGCCTCTGTTGTTCTAAGATAATTCATGTGTAGCTGCTGGTGGTGGCTTAACACAAAACAGCACTCTGAGGGACCCAGACAGTTGCCATCAAGGGGTAAGGATGGTCGTGGTGGTGCATCAGTAAGTGGACATGTTTTTGGTGGACTCCATGCTGGAAGGTGATAGGAGAGAACACTTCCTTCTTGGACTTTTCCAAAGGCACTGTCCACCAAGGGTACACCTCCTGCTATTCCCACTGTTGTTACAAGTGGAGCAGTTTCCCTTGGCACATCTTGGTAAATGTCATTCACCTGCAGAACTGACAAGTCTGGAAGGTCACAGGTCAGGTGACAGACTCCTTTGTACACATTGCTCCTGAAACATACACATAACTTAAAGCAGATATCAGTGGAATGTTTTTGTTAATATAAGTCCTAAATAGTCCTATTTTCCGTCAGCAATCACTTACATGAAGTATTTCAGCCTAAACACGAGTCTCTCCGTCACTCTGCTCTGCTGTAACCCGAGGAGAAAATTTTCCTTGTGGGATACAAGTGTTATCCAATGAGGGGAGAGAACGGCATGAAGGGCTGTGTGTGCAGCCAAGGGATGCGCGTGAATGTGGTGACGTAGCACGAGGACCAATTGATGCCTGACAAGGGCGGGGGCTGCTAACTCATGGTGCGTTCAAGGAAACTCGTACTTTGTGTTTTTCCTTCCTGTGAAGTCATACCAGTTCGATCTGGTACGAGTTCACGGGTCGGAAGTTACGAGTGGCCGTTATAGGGAACTTTCACAGACAACAGGACGGTAAAAACACGAGCTACGGGTTACCTGGAACGCTACCAAGTCGTAGTTGTGACTTGAAGCTGTAACTTACGGTTTCAAAAGCCTGCCTTGAACACAGCATTAGCCGAAACGGCCGTGCCGCTGTTATCTGCTTTAAGTTAGACAGGTATTGATGTACTGTTTATTATTATCATAAATACATGATTTCCATGTCATATTCTGCTTCAGTGCTGTGTAGCTCTACATTACAGGGATGGTGTTTGTGTCAGGGACACAGAGAGAGAGGGTGTGTGTGTGTGTGTGTGTGTGTGTGTGTGTGTGTTTGTTTATACGGTATAGACGGACAATACACCTGACTACGTGCCGACATTACGCGGACAGTAGGGGATTACACGGACTATGCCAATGTCCGCCTAAATCAAACAGTGTATCTTCACTCAGTAGCGTCTAAATAACATTTCCTCTCTTTTATTTTGAAAGTCCTTCTTAACCGCTTGACCTGATTTTGAGTGTATCACAGTGTATAGCACAGCACGCCCAGTGGACACAGCGGTATTGCCGTTTTTTTACACATTTCTGATACACATGGTGAAATTTGGCGGGCTGCGCTGTGATTGGCTGGTTTACGCACGTGGTACGAGACGTCAATTCCAAGCTGCGTCAACACGACACGCCCCCTTTTTAAAGAACAGCAGGATGCCGTCATCGGAGGATTAAAAACCACAGGTAAGCATATATATTTATAAATACAGTCGCTTTGTGCTCTGTAAGTCTTTTTTACTAGAGCCATAGCCTCTGTACACAGTATTATGTTTATGGTGAGGATGATTTTGCATTTTGTGTTGTAATTTTACAAAATGGAGCAGAGGTGAAGATACCACGACCTAGTTAAGACACACATAACAAATAGACAAAAAGTAAGGTGAAATATTTAAACTTAAATCATGATAACCAATTAGAGGATTGCACTAACCTTTAAAGGCACTGATGTGTCTGATGTCAAGTCCCACTTTGTCCTTTCCAGTACTTGCATAAAATTTTGCATCCTCTGTGGGATTTATGCGTCTACGCCTCAGCATGTTTTCCTGGCATGGGGGGCAAGCACAATGTTGTCTTATTAAACCAACTCCGGTTATCCCCTTACAGCAGACATCCAAACTATTCCACAAAGGGCCATGTGGCTGCAGGTTTCTGTTCCAACCAAACAGCAGCACACCAGACTTGACCCAATCTCAGTCTTCGGATAGTTGATTGGTCAATCTGTGTGTTTTTGATCGGTTGGAACAAAAACCTGCAGCCACACAGCGCTTTGTGGAATATTTTGGACACACCTGCCTTCGAGTCATTGTTTGATTATGTATTGTGTGATGGCCCCTTGAAATTGCATTTTGTAGTCTGTATGACTTGGTATCTTCTGTATGACTTGGTATCTTCACCTCTGCTCCATTTGAAAAAGGAGATTTTCTGTTGGAATATCGAGGGCAACTAATAAGTAGGCAAGAATGTGAGAGCAGACAGAGACTTTACCATGACAGCCTGAAGGTGTTCATGTTTGAGTTCCGTTTTAATGGAAAACTGTGGTGGTAAGTGTTGCGTCATCGCCTTTTCTAATCAGAATTAAATTACACTTTTTTTTTTGTTTCACTGAATATATACAGTGGTCATAAGCTACTTTTCAGAATATATTGTTGATTGTTGATTTATATTTTTGTTCTAAGTCAGGCACATTTATAGTGCCAAATTATAAACTCATGCGTACTCATTGTACTCATGCGTTTCCTTTGCTTTTGTAGTGTTGATGCAGCAAAAGAAGATGGGTCACTCGGAAGGCTCGTAAATGATGATCATATAAATCCCAATGCCAAGATGAAGTATTTGACAGTGGAAGGAAAGCCCCATCTGTGTTTGTTTGCAACACGTGACATAAGTCCAGGAGAAGAGATCACCTATAATTATGGTGAATCAGACTGGCCATGGAGATGCAAGGTGGTCCAAATTATTATACTTTGTGGAAATCATAGTTCTCATAAAGGACATCCTCTTGCCATACAAAAATTCACATACATAAACATATTCTATCTTACTTTGTCCTTAAAGCAGAAGTAAGTGGTCCGGTCGTTTTCGCTAATGCTGCGTTCCAGGCAGGCTTTTGAAATCGTAAATTACAGCTTCAAGTCACAACTTACGACTTTGTAGCGTTCCAGGCAACCCACTCGTGTTTTTCCGACCTGTTTTACCGGTGAAAGTCACTATAACGGCCACTCGTAACTTCCGACCGGTGAACTCGTACCAGATCGAACTGGTACGACTTCACGGTCGGAAAAATACGAGTTTCCTTGAACGCACCATAACAGTCCTCGTCCCTACGTCGCCACATTCACGGCGTCCCTTGGCTGCACACACAGCCCTGCATGCCGTTCTCTCTCCTCATTGGATAAAAACTGTAGGATACGATAAATGTTTTCTCCTGGGCTCAGAGCAGAGCAGAGTGACTGACAGACCCGTGTTTCAGACCAAACACTCTATGTAAGTGATTGCTGTCGGAAGATATAACTATTTAAGACTTATATTAACACAAATATATCACTTACTTCTGCTTTAACATAATTTATAGTGCATTAAATACAGTAATTCAAATTCATGGTTGATTTAGCGAAATACATCTACACTGCCACATACACACATGAAAAATGTTGATTGTATTAGACCATTTATTTTTACTTGATTTCATCAGTCTGATATCTGTCATTAAAATCTCCAGGCACTTAAAGAAACATCTATGGAGGGGCATCAGGATGAGGTGTCATCCATATCGGAGCCCTCGACAGCTGCATCAACTGGTCTTGTTAAAAGCTTTGATCAGGTAAGTTAGATTTTCATGCAGTACAAATACAGCAACACTACCGAATGCAGGTAGCAGAAATGAAGTGTGCATGATGGGTTCGATAATGGCTTCGAGTGTGTTGGCTGTACTGAGCTACTATTGGCCATTAACTGGTTCAACTCTTTGATATCACGTTGCCACAATTTCGCCATCCACAGCTGAAGATTTTTAGGAGGTGTGTCTTTGTCAACAATAAATTAACAATTGATTGAGACATCACATGGACTAGTCTACAGACTGTAGTCATTTGGCCTTCAAAGTTACTAAAACAGTTCAAGTGGATGTTTCTTCTCACAAAACACTAATGAGACACAGTCATGATGCCTCTTTTACATTATTTTACACATCTAAAAATCTGCCTTCAGGGTATTTATGATGCCATATTTTCTTCTTTTTGTAGGATCCTGTTGAGGAAATACTTCAGGAAAATTCTGAGACTACCATTTTGACATCCCCAACTGAAGATTTTGAAGAGGTATATCTTCATTAGCTTTCCTCACATTCTTTTTATGAAATGTGGGATCCTCCCATTTATTCAGACCTCACATATCTTCCTGAGTGGTACATTCTCAGTGCCTGTGTTTTTAATGCCTCTTTCCCATATGCTTTATCTGCTATAGCCAATGGCTGAGAGCAGTCGGATCCAGATATGTGAAGACCAGATTCAGACAAGTCCAGGTCCTGGTCCACTCAGCGGGCATGGAAAGGTAAATACAATTTGTCGTGTGTATGTGTGTGTGCAGTCACCTGACTGTGATATGATTTATATGGACAATGGTATGTAAGGGCCATGTACTGAAAGTGTAGGTCAGTATAATGTTTGATTCTGTGTGTGTGTATAAAGCAGTGATCCACTCTAATATGACTTAGGAGGTCCATACAGTTAAGCAGAAGTAAGTGGTCCGGTCGTTTTCGCTAATGCTGCGTTCCAGGCAGGCTTTTGAAATCGTAAATTGCAGCTTCAAGTCACAACTTACGACTTTGTAGCGTTTCAGGCAACCCACTCGTGTTTTTCCGACCTGTTTTACCGGTGAAAGTCACTATAACGGCCACTCGTAACTTCTGACCGGTGAACTCGTACCAGATCGAACTGGTACCACTTCACGGTCGGAAAAATACGAGTTTCCTTGAACGCACCATAACAGTCCTCGTCGCTACGTCGCCACATTCACGGCGTCCCTTGGCTGCACACACAGCCCTGCATGCCGTTCTCTCTCCTCATTGGATAAAAACTGTAGGATACGATAAATGTTTTCTCCTCGGCTCAGAGCAGAGCAGAGGGACTGACAGACCCGTGTTTCGGTCCAAACACTCTATGTAAGTGATTGCTGTCGGAAGATATAACTATTTAAGACTTATATTAACACAAATATATCACTTACTTCTGCTTTAACAAGGTCCTTTCTCCCGTGACATCATTTTGATTTTCAAAAATACTTGGACAACCTGCATTTGATCTGTTTGTTACTTTAATGAGAATGTTAAGTTGGTTACATCTGGTCGATGGGAACTGTGTTGTTAGTAATAAATGGGAAGTAAAACAAGATCTTATTCAAAACTCATTGATACAAATTTAGGACCTATAAAGGCACGGAGTCACTCATACAGCCAAAGTTCTAGCATGGAGGAAGGAATCGTATACTAATCTAATAATTTGACATACATTCGAAGATTATAGTTTTTATAGTCAAGGACTAGTCTACAGACTGTAGTCATTTGGCCTTCAAAGTTACTAAAACAGTTCAAGTGGATGTTTCTTCTCACAAAACACTAATGAGACACAGTCATGATGCCTCTTTTACATTATTTTACACATCTAAAAATCTGTCTTCAGGGTATTTATGATGCCATATTTTCTTCTTTTTGTAGGATCCTGATGAGGAAATACCTCAGGAAAATTCTGAGACTACCATTTTGACATCCCCAACTGAAGATTTTGAAGAGGTATATCTTCATTAGCTTTCCTCACATTCTTTTTATGAAATGTGGGATCCTCCCATTTATTCAGACCTCACATATCTTCCTGAGTGGTACATTCTCAGTGCCTGTGTTTTTAATGCCTCTTTCCCATATGCTTTATCTGCTATAGTTAATGGCTGAGAGCAGTCGGATCCAGATATGTGAAGACCAGATTCAGACAAGTCCAGGTCCTGGTCCACTCAGCGGGCATGGAAAGGTAAATACAATTCAATGTATTTCTTATTGATGACACTTGTGGCAAACTTCACCAACATGCTTGATCAGTGTTGTGTGTATATGTGTGTGTGCAGTCATCTGACTGTGATATGATTTATATGGACAATGGTATGTAAGGGCCATGTACTGAAAGTGTAGGTCAGTATAATGTTTGATTCTGTGTGTGTGTGTGTATAAAGCAGTGATCCACTCTAATATGACTTAGGAGGTCCATACAGTTAACAAGGTCCTTTCTCCCGTGACATCATTTTGATTTTCAAAAATACTTGGACAACCTGCATTTGATCTGTTTGTTACTTTAATGAGAATGTTAAGTTGGTTACATCTGGTCGATGGGAACTGTGTTGTTAGTAATAAATGGGAAGTAAAACAAGATCTTATTCAAAACTCATTGATACAAATTTAGGATTTAGAAGAATTCTCACAAAACACTAATGAGACACAGTCATGATGCCTCTTTTACATTATTTTACACATCTAAAAATCTGTCTTCAGCGTGTTTATGATGCCATATTTTCTTCTTTTTGTAGGATCCTGACGAGGAAATACCTCAGGAAAATTCTGAGACTACCATTTTGACATCCCCAACTGAAGATTTTGAAGAGGTATATCTTCATTAGCTTTCCTCACATTCTTTTTATGAAATGTGGGATCCTCCCATTTATTCAGACCTCACATATCTTCCTGAGTGGTACATTCTCAGTGCCTGTGTTTTTAATGCCTCTTTCCCATATGCTTTATCTGCTATAGTTAATGGCTGAGAGCAGTCGGATCCAGATATGTGAAGACCAGATTCAGACAAGTCCAGGTCCTGGTCCACTCAGCGGGCATGGAAAGGTAAATACAATTCGTCGTGTGTATGTGTGTGTGCAGTCACCTGACTGTGATATGATTTATATGGACAATGGTATGTAAGGGCCATGTACTGAAAGTGTAGGTCAGTATAATGTTTGATTCTGTGTGTGTGTATAAAGCAGTGATCCACTCTAATATGACTTAGGAGGTCCATACAGTTAACAAGGTCCTTTCTCCCGTGACATCATTTTGATTTTCAAAAATACTTGGACAACCTGCATTTGATCTGTTTGTTAATTTAATGAGAATGTTAAGTTGGTTACATCTGGTCGATGGGAACTGTGTTGTTAGTAATAAATGGGAAGTAAAACAAGATCTATTCCTATAGGAGCAATACATGTGATATTTGTATGTCTAAATCCCCAGATTGAAAATGTTGACAAGCCAAAGCTAGCAATTTCTTTTTTTCCTGATCTTAACAAATAAGGCAAATTTACATTCAACACTGTTGTAATTTTGAGCTCATGTTCTTTTGTTCCCTGTATCTGGGACCAGTAAAAATAAGTAAAAATCATTTCACTTGTTCAAGTCAAATGGATTCAGTTCTCAATAGGGGAAAGGAAAATTGTGTGTCACATTGATATTGCATTGGAATGGAATTGCTCTTTTAGGACTTTCAAGATGTCAAAATGTGAATGTGAAATATTTTCCGTCAACAGTGTCAAAATCACCGGCTTGTGTGTGCAACAGTATCCTCCTTGGAGAAATGCCTTCAGTGTGTGGGACCTGTAGCCTCCTTAAAGTGGCTTGGCTATAGATAGATATCACGTGACGTCACACAGCGTTCGCAGCCGGTCACAGCGCCATCTTGGGTACCGACTTCCAAAGGCAGTCTATGGGCTGTGACATCAAATCTCACAAAAATAGTGGATAAACCTTTTTTTATTACATGGCACTATTGAATGTCGTATTCCGATAATTTATTGATATTTCTGATATTTATTTACATCTTGATTTTGCATTTAACAGTCTGTTATTCCTGTTTAACAGATCATTGCTAAGTAAAATACACTAGGTAGGGACGCCGCTCTGATCAGCGCAGCACAGAAAAGAGAAACGATGCAGGATATTTACTTTGTTTCATTTTTACCGTCATTAAACAGCTTGGGAGACATGTAGCCTACGCCAAGGGAGGCTGCCTCACTCTACTGAGTCTGAGCAGCACGTACGTTCACGTTGCTTTCGTGAATTGTAAACACACAGACGGCCCCCTCGGTTTTAGCGTCCAGCAGTTTAGCGGCTAATTCAACAGCAGTGATGGTACCGGAGAGGCTCAACAACTTCATGAGCTTCATTTGAGGAATAAACAGCAGCTTTTACCTGACGGGAGACCGACGCCTGAGCTACGGTAGCTAACAGCTAGCAGCTTTTACCTACTTTCTCTCTCTCCCTCCCTCCCTCCCTCCCTCCCTTTCTTATAGTACACGCACACGCGCGCACACACACACACACACACACGGCCCAGGTTGTCTGTCATATCTGTTGTAAACCTTGTAATAACAGCTTGTTGAGTACAGTTAACACTATTGTTGCCTCAGTTTGAGTGTGGATTAATAGTTAACGGTTTGTTTAATGTGAGTGGTGGTCATCGCGTCCTGATGAGTTGGGTTTTAATAACAGCTGAGCTGATAACGTAGCTGTGTAGATGGTGTGGATTGTGATGAGAAGGTGTTGCGCATATTAAGACTTATTTGTGCAAACCATTGTGCAAAACCTGTTTGTTGTGCCTTTTTGCGTGATAAGATGATTTGCCGAATTCTTCTTCCATTCCTGCAGCCTTTTGTCTCAATGTTAACGATGGCAAAATGTCGAGATATTTTATTACTTTATGAAAATGTCTGTGAGTTAAAAAAGAAAAAAGAAGTGGGCTACGCATTTTTGATTTGATTTGGCTTTTCGTGTATTTGGTTAAACACATATAAGTAACAGGAGAGAGACAGTGAGCGAGAGAGAGAGAGAGAGAGAGACGAGGAGAGAGAGAGAGAGGTCCGCTGGGTGAGCTAGATTAAGTTTTAACGGGAGAGAGAGCGGCGCACCGCGCTGTCAAAGATCGTCTCAGCAGAAAGGTGCTGGACGTGTGTGCTTTCAAGGCAAGGCCATCAAAATGAGAAATATCCATATCCAAACTACATCAGGCAGCAGTCTTCTAGTCAGAGAGGATGTGGCTGCACTGAGCTGAATAGAGGTTAACTCAGTGTTCGGTACCCAGCATGGCGGCGGCGGCCAGGTGGAACACACCGTGACGTCACCTACTGATAAGTATCAATAAGTGCAAAGGTGAGATATATGCAGCATTATTTTGTATGGCTAGTGACAGTAGGTGAAAACAGACTCCGTTTGCAGGGTATTGGGTATATCTGAAACTAATACAGTGTCGTACAACAGTCCTGCAATGAATTATAGTTGTGATATTTTTGCTGAAGCTCTTTTTGGAGGTTTCTATTGAACTTTCTGATCATTTTGGAAGCTGAAGTTTATGGTGCTGCTGAGCTGTGTTTTGTCATAGTAAGAGATGTTTCTAATTTTTTGTCTTCTCCCTTTTTAACATTAAGGGTGGGATAAATACTAGAAACACTTCTCTGTATAACACAGACAAAGATAACAACAACAACAACAGAGTTGAATTGAAGCCTCAAATGATCAGAAAGTTGAATTAATGCTTCTTCTTTTTGTTTTATTTAGATGTACCTAACCATGTACCTAGTATATGTTGTGTATTCTAATGTACTGTATAATTAACCACTCATCCTTGGTACACAGTTTGTTTTGCTTCACTGGCACTGACAAAATCTGTGAGAGTGTCATGCTTGGGATGAAACATTTTTGCAGTTTATGTGTATTCCAAATCATTAATTTTGGAGAGGAACAATGTAAACAGACTGGCAACAGACATTAATACTTGTATTAAATGTGTTACAGTTTGTTCAGGTGTCTGGCATAAAACCTGTTTCAGACGATTTCCAAATGATAATCTCCTCCACCCATCACAGGCAAGTATCGACTTAGGTTGTCTTGAATTTTTTTAAGTGAATGTAAAGTGTCCATAACTAAAATGTGTTGTCTCACCATTTCAGGAGCAACAGCTTTCTGAAGGTTCTAAGGATGAACTGCTGTCAGATGAGGATAGCATACCACATTCCTATGTGGATCCAATATCTGATGATGATCAGGACCAGTCTGATGAGGATTACATACCAGACTCAGAGTTTCAAGATGATGATGATGAAGATTCAGACACAAGTATACCTTTCATACCTATTCGGTCTAACATTGAACACATTCAGGTAAAACCAGTCACACCTGATGCTTATGGGTCAGACACAGACATCCCAGTTGTGCCCAGTACATCAAAAGGTCAACCGCCCCTTGAAGAAACATCAGGTTCAGCAAATTCTCTAAAAACCTCGCCAAAGAAAAAGAAGAAAAGGCTAGAGGAGCAAGCAGAGCCTCACAATCAAGAATCAACACATTTGACTATGAGCACTAAAAATTACTGTTACATTTGTGGTCAACCACAAAGCAAAATTTCTCGCCACTTGAAGACACACACTACACATGCAGAAGTTGTACGTGTTTTTTCCCTCCCTGAGCACTCAAAGGAGCGTAAAATATTGTTAGAAAAAATGAGGAATAAGGGAAATTTTAGACATAACACTGCTGTTTTACAAGGTGGAGCAGGTCCACTGAAAGTAAAGAGAAAACCAAAGGCTAAAGCAGTGGCAGGAAAGTTTGTTCACTGTATGTACTGTCAAGGGATGTACCTCCGGAAAGAGCTTTGGAGACATGTCTGCAGATGCCCCTGCAAGCGAGAAGATGAAGACTTGGAAAAAGAACCTGGGAGGACCAAAGTACTGGGTTTGGCTGTTGCTCAAGAGTCTGCATCTTGTCACCAGATCTCAGCTGGAGTTTGGAAGCTCCTTAGTGCCATGAAACAGGATGAGGTTGCCTCAGCTGTGAGAAATGACCTGTCTATTATTCAGTTTGCCCAATCACTCTTCAACAGACATGGACAAGACCCTACGAAGTACGAATACATGCGACAGAAGCTTCGTGAAGTGGGGCGTTTGTTGTTATGTCTGCGCACAGACTTCTCAGTACATAACCTGGAGGACGCTGTTAAACCTGCTAACTTCCAGAGGGTTGTCCAAGCTGTAAAGAAAGTTTCTGGTTTTGATGAAGAAAAACACTTGTATGGAGCACCAAGCCTTGCATTGAAATTGGGGCATACATTGCACAAAATTTGTGACATTATCCATTGTAGGGCCCTCATGGCAGAACATGAAGAACTGATCAAGTCCACTGACACATTCAAGAAGTTGTACTCCTCCAAGTGGTCTGAGATGGTGTCTCACAGTGCCTTGAACACACTCAGTGATGCAAAGTACAACAAGCCATCAACTTTACCCTTCACTGAAGATGTTCGCATTCTTCACCAGTACCTTGAGAAATCTGCAGAAAGTGCCTTATGCAACTTGAAGGAGAATGCCACGACTCAGAACTATGCTCAACTTGCAAAAGTTACACTTGCACAAATCATTGTGTTCAATCGAAGACGAGCTGGGGAGGTTTCAAAAATGCGCCTCAAAAGTTTCCATGAAAGAGACAACACAAAGCTCCATGAAGATGTTGCCATGGGTTTGTCAAAGACTGAACAGAAGCTCTGCAACCATTTCAGCCGAATCGAAATCATGGGGAAAAGGGGCAGAAAGGTTGCAGTTCTGCTCACACCAAGGATGGTGGGTGCTCTCTCACTACTGACCAGTCAAAGGACTGAGTGTGGTGTTTGTGCCACAAATGTCTTCCTGTTTGCAAGACCTAAATCAATGACCCATTACAGAGGGCAGGACTGTTTGCGTGTTCATGCAAGCCAGTGTGGAGCAAAGCACCCTGAGCATCTCAGGTCGACGCAACTTAGGAAACATGTTGCAACACTCTCTCAGGTCCTTAATTTGAAAAATAATGAACTTGATCAGGTCGCAGATTTCTTGGGACATGACATCCGTGTTCACCGGGACTTCTACAGATTACCAGTTCCCACAACACAGCTGGCCAAGATTTCTAAACTGCTTTTATCAATGGAGAAAGGACATCTTTCCAGCATGCAGGGGAAATCCCTGGATGAGATAGAAATTGAAGGTTTGGACAGAAATTAGCACTTATTGATATTGTTTTTTCACTAAGTTGCTAAGTAAGTCTTGTCAACACATGATACCGATCAGTCAAGATTGTTAGGTTAGCAATGGCCACAAAGTTGGCATCTCATCATGTTACACTTTGGTGCCAGTTACAGAACTGTGGCATTGAATGATACTTCTATATACGGTATCTTAAAAATATTTCGAATGTCATTAAGTCCAGTTTTGCTTTGTAGTTTAATTAGTTTTGTGCTATTCATAAGACTTTTACTAACACCATCCCCTAGGTGAAATCGCAGTAAGCGACACTGAGGCCAAGGACAGTGACAATGAATCTGATGACAGTGGCACAGCATTCACAGAGTGTGACACTAGAGAGGCTGTGGATGCTGCAACAGACTCTACAGCTACGGAGCAGATCCATGATGCTGCAGATTTGGGTAAGTTACTTCTTCAGTTACTTTTACAGTTGTTTTTGATCAAATGTATTTTTTCCATAAAAAATGTTTATGTATATTGCAGAAGCAGTGTCATCAGTGACCTCCACAGTGAATGAGACTCCCCCTCTCTCTGAAAGTAAGTTTGATTGTAACGCATCTTTACACAACATATAAAAAGACATTGAAGCAAGCTATAAAATCCAAAAAAGGCAATACAAAAAGACACAAAGTAAGATAAAAAATACAAACTATATTAAAGTATCCACCATCTGGTATTTATATCTGTTTCAGATGTTGAAGGGGTCTTAAAACCACATTTTTGAGAAATAATATGCAATATTCACTTCTATTTAGCCCTATTGGAGTACCCGATTTAGCTCTCGCGAGAAAAAAACGCCATCTTGAGTCCTCTAGAAGCCGAGAGCTGAGAGAGGGAGAGGGAGGGGGGCAGGAGTGTTGCAGGATGAGGGGAGCGGCATTTCACAATCTCCACACAGCAACACAGCGTCCATAGTAACAAACTTCCACGACGTCCGCTTTTGCCAGCCAGCAACAGACGCTCATGTTATGGGACTGTACCACAGGTTAGCCCCCCCCCCCACTGTCTACATGAGAATGGTACAGCCCAAGAGCAAACAGGAAGCAATGCGTTGTTTACGTCTGCGGCAAGAGTGTTCAATACAGTTTGACACGAGCTACACACCCCACGTCTCTGTTTATTAAAACACCAACAGCTCGCTGCTCCGCTTTGCCGGCTGGAGCAGGCTCTTGCTTTCGCTGGACACTCGGCAGCGGACGCTCACTGCATCTGTATGTGCTGGCAACAATCGAAGCGGACGGACGCGGCGGGCTCGCAAAAAAAGCGAGCCATATGAAGCATCCGCTTTTTTTTTTTCCAAACTTATGAATTGCTGGTTGATGTTGAACCACTCTGGTGTTACCCTTCAACTCACCCATGCCGCCTGTGCACTCTGAACTGGCTTATACTGTATTGGTTGCATCACAGCATTACCATGTGAAGAGTTTTGAGTCTTAAGCACATATATCATAGCTTGCACACAACCACTCAAAACTCACAGTTGTTGCTCAGTTGAACGCATCTTATATTTTCTATTAATTTAGATGGAGTGAATGTCTGTCAAATATCTAACTTAAAAGAAGCCATTTGAATTTCCATCCTTTTTTTCGGTTCCTAAATGTCCGCACTAGTTTGTTTGTTTGTTTTACTCTCGCTCGCACTAGTTTGCAGTAATTTGACCCGCCCCGCACCACCGCATCTACAGATGTTACTGGTTCAAAATTGCGGGGTTTTTCCTGCACTGCAGGATCGCGTGAACGCGTGTCTTTTCACCACAACTGTTTTCCTCTAGGTGGCAGCACCGTACTAAATACTGCTCAGACGTTTTGGGGACAATGCTGACAGTCACACAATGTAGCCGCGATTAGGAGTGGCGCTGTTCATGATACAGAATACAAGAGGATGAAAGGAGAACTAGCTGCAGACAGTAAATAATATAGTAGCCTAGTTTTTCAATGACAAAATGTAACGACGGCAGCTACAGTAGACTATAGCCCACGTCTCACTCTCTTTTTTTGGTCATCTGTCTCGTCATCTCCAAAATGTGTTTTTAAAATGAGCCAACTACAGTACTGTGCAGTAGTGCCGCAGATTTCTCACTCCGCACCTTGTTTGAGAGTGCAGCTGGATGATTTCTTGTGAATGAACGGGTCTGTGTCACTTTGGGGCTGGGCGATAAAACATAGGATAAATAACTTTCCCTCGATAGAAGACGCGGCCGATACAAAGTCGATAGGTTTCATTCATCCATTTTTTGACAGACAACACAAACAGCCAGTGATAATGAGAGTGGTGACACCGTCAGCCATGCAGCCGGCCTGGACTTTTTATTTTTAATTATGAAGGATCATCTGCGCAAGGCAAAGATGATAGCATCAACAAAACACGGCGTAACACACGCGGCTGTATGGGACAGGCTTTTATTTAATTCAGAACAAACCGCTTAGCAAAAATGGAAAATATAGTCTATAATAATTAATTGATCTGTTGTTTGGCCACTGTTTGAAAATAACCCGAATTATGAGCAAATAATCTGATCCAGAGCAGCAGTCATAATCAGACTTCTTCTAAATAAACCTAAACATTAAATAACTGAGTCAGGTCGGACCATGGGGTTTTTTTTTTCTCTTCTTCTTCACAGGAGAAAATGAGGTGCGCTGTGCTCACGGACGCGTTGATGTTTTGTGATTTATCTGCTGCCTTGACTCTGCCCTTTATACATGTGCGTTCAGATTAACAATAAAACAAGCCATGGTTGAGTTTATTGCGTTAATAATCAGCATCTTAGTACCTCTGATCCGGAGCGATAGTGTTATGAAAATCGCTACAGTTGAACTGGTCTGGTTTTTAGCTGCTCAATCTCATTGTTTCAAAGAAAAGGGATTGATTTTTATAACGAAATGAAACGAAAACAATATTATATTGATACATTGTTGTAAAAAAAATCCAAAAGAAACGAAAATGAACTAAAGAAAATAACTTTCACACACACATTAAAACAGTGCGATTGGTTGAAAGCTGATAATTAGCCATGTGCTTATAAGATGATTGGCCGAAACCAAGAACAAAGCCGCGAATGGCCAATCGCCATGTGTTAACGGACACACATCGACTCCTGATCTTTCCTCGTCGCAAGCCTTGATGTCTCCGCTGGTTCTATCTTCAACCTCGGACAGCATTAACATCTCTCACCAACACCCCGATGTAAGCTTGAGGCAGAGGGAGGAGGGGGAGGGGGGCTGTCGGGGTGGAGGTGCTGAAATGGAGAGCTGTCCCCCACAAGGTGCTAAAGTGAGGGAGAGGAGTGCAAGAGACTGGCCGTCCTAAGAAACGCCGGTTGATTTGAGCGATTTAAGCAAAGCAAAGCCTGGGCTTTTATTATATGCTTGTGTTTTTTCTCTATTTTTGCCTGTTTTCACTCTGCACCTGCCCTAATGTGTGTCTCCCTTGTCTCTAGTAAATGAATATTTCCCACAATAAAATGAGTCTTTAGAACAAAGAACTGATTTTTTTCTCTAGCTTTATAGAGCTTTATAGGCTATAATAACCTTGCTTACTGCTTTTTGAATCACTTGACAAAATAAGATGCCTCAAGCAAACTTGGATATGAAAACATTTTATTGAAGAAGAAAAAACACACACACATTGTAGCATCAAGTACTGTAGGCTACTGTAGGCTACAGTAGGGTGAGGATAGGACCCTCAGATGATCTTCTCGGAGTTCGGAAGAACTCGTTGATCTTATCTATGCAGTCTTTCAAGTCCTTTCTGTCCATGCCTGGAAACTCCATTCTCAGTGACTGCACTACAAAGTTCTTCACATCCGTCCCAGTTTGTCGTTTTGGCCCAGGCTCGGTAATTGTCCTCTGAAATGACTCTCCGGAACAGTAGGCACCCAAAACGTCCCACCTGGCCGTGGCTCTGGTGACGGACTCGAGCATGGTCTTCAGGTCCGACATGCCTCAAGCTTACATCGGGGTGTTGGTGAGAGATGTTAATGCTGTCCGAGGTTGAAGATAGAACCAGCGGAGACATCAAGGCTTGCGACGAGGAAAGATCAGGAGTCGATGTGTGTCCGTTAACACATGGCGATTGGCCATTCACGCGGCTTTGTTCTTGGTTTCGGCCAATCATCTTATAAGCACATGGCTAATTATCAGCTTTCAACCAATCGCACTGTTTTAATGTGTGTGTGAAAGTTATTTTCTTTAGTTCATTTTCGTTTCTTTTGGATTTTTTTTACAACAATGTATCAATATAATATTGTTTTCGTTTCATTTCGTTATAAAAATCAATCCCTTTTCTTTGAAACAATGAGATTGAGCAGCTAAAAACCAGACCAGTTCAACTGTAGCGATTTTCATAACACTATCGCTCCGGATCAGAGGTACTAAGATGCTGATTATTAACTCAATAAACTCAACCATGGCTTGTCTTATTGTTAATCTGAACGCACATGTATAAAGGGCAGAGTCAAGGCAGCAGATAAATCACAAAACATCAACGCGTCCGTGAGCACAGCGCACCTCATTTTCTCCTGTGAAGAAGAAGAGAAAAAAAAAACCCCATGGTCCGACCTGACTCAGTTATTTAATGTTTAGGTTTATTTAGAAGAAGTCTGATTATGACTGCTGCTCTGGATCAGATTATTTGCTCATAATTCGGGTTATTTTCAAACAGTGGCCAAACAACAGATCAATTAATTATTATAGACTATATTTTCCATTTTTGCTAAGCGGTTTGTTCTGAATTAAATAAAAGCCTGTCCCATACAGCCGCGTGTGTTACGCCGTGTTTTGTTGATGCTATCATCTTTGCCTTGCGCAGATGATCCTTCATAATTTGTGATACATAATCATCAAGTCATAAAGCAAGACAGGCTTTATCATATTACAATAGTTTCTGTGATTTAGGCAGGGTATACAGTAGTTAGTTCTAGTTTAATAGCCTAGAGTTTAAACTGTGGATTACTGCACAGATCACTGAGTCATCCGCCTGTCGTCCTCCGTTCTCACAGATGCCACCTGGTGGTTGTTTTCGCACATTGAGGCTTTTCATTAAAACCTCTTGTCTCGCCAAAGAAAAAAAATGCCTGAGTCTTGTGGCGTCTCGCGTGAACCACGCGTGAAGTCCGCAATTTTGAACCAGTAACATCTGTATTTTCACAACCATCCCCGCCGCTATTAAACGTCAGACAGCGGCTTTTTACTTTGAAAGGGCAGACAGAGGCGCTGTGTTGCCGGTAGCTTCTCAGTGTGGAGCTCGTGAGGAGTGGGAGAGTCAGTGCAGCGCGAGTGCAGGCTGCAGCAGCCGCCGCCTCTCTCCCCCCGGTCTGCTCTCTGCTCTCAGTGTAACCAACCCACGCTCTGCTGATGCTCCCAGCCGCCGTCTCACCCGGTTCCCTCACACCTCCGCCGGCTTTCCCGTCAACATCAGCGCGCCCCTGATAACACACTCTGGACTTCATCATCAGTGTTTTTAATGACCCGCCCCACCGCGCCCCGCACTGCAAATAAAGTAAACATTTCTTGACCCGCACCGCGCGTCACTAGTGTACAGACCTCCTCAGCCTGAGAAGGCAGACATGATTATTTTCTTAAACAAAAACTGTTTTTGATTTGTCATCATGACTGCTCCAGTGTTTGTTTTATTTTGTTGCATATACAGTCACCTGTTCTGCAGCTCTTTGTATGTTAGACTGCTTGCCAAGTTTCAGTTTTATAGTTACAGTTAGGGACCCTCCCTTTTAATTGAATACCATAGTTGGCAAAATCTATTTTTGGAGGCCTTTTGGAGGTCTTACAAGCTGTGTAAGATGTATGTTTGAAGTCCAAGCATGCATGCAAAAATGGCCTGTGTGAAGAGTTTGTCAAATAAAAAAAATATCCTGTGAAATAAGTTGTGACCTGTTGACCTGCACCTCAAAGAATCGGAACCGAGAATCGTTTAGAACAGGAATCGAAACAGAGAATCGGAATCGGAATCGCTAAAATCCAAACGATGCCCAACCCTAGCAGCGAGCGAGGAAAATCACAACCTCAGACGTCTTTAGGCTATCAGATATTATTATAGGCCAAGGGTGGGCAATTATTTTTTCCAGAGGGCCACACTGACTCCGATAAAGTGAGTGAAGGGCCACACAATTCGAAATCGAATTGAAATATTAAATATTTATTGCTGAAAATATATTAAACTACATATATTTGGTGGACATACTTCTTTACAATAGACTATTTGACAGAACACAATCGATGTAATTGCATTTTCAACTTATATCCAGCACAGATCTCATAAAATGCTCTTTTAATCACAGTTTGCTAAATTTCAGTGTTTGGGAAGTTATGATTAGGTGCTGTGATGGGGCTTTAAAACCGCCAGCAGTTATGACATGGTTCGGCTGAGGTTTGTGAAACACCGACTCGGTGGTCAGAAACTCTGCTGTGGAGAAAACCTGCACCAGAGCGGCTCCTCTCTCTCCTCCGTCGGAGCTCTGGTGTCAGGCAGAGAAAGAGACTGAGCACTGAGCAGCCCTTCGTCTCTGTCCTGCAGGAGATCGTCTACCTGCGGAGGTTTCTGTCTGCGATGTGTAGGCTACTGCTCTAACGGGGGCTGTCACTGTTTCAAACAGCTGATTAATGCGAGGGATGGAGGATTTTCTTTCTTTTCTTTTCTTTGTGCACATGGCGGGCCGGATTGAGATGGTCCACGGGCCGTGTCCGGCCAGGTCTGTTATAGGCTATTCTTATATTTAAGCAACATCCAGTCAGGCTGTGATAGAGGCTCACAGGGGCAGACTGGGGCAATCATTCAGGTTGGCAATTTTTATTTTACCAGTAAACAAATGTTCCTTAAAAAAACATCTAACATCCATATTTTAGCTCTACTGTAAAACCCTCCCCGAGAGTGAAATGGCCATTTTGAAGTAGTACCTACTGTACATAAGAGGCATGGTGAGTTAAAGGGTGATACCAGAGTGGTTCAACATCAACCAGCAATTCATAAATGTTTCCCTTCCACCATACACTACTCCCTTTCCCCTTTTCTCTGCATGGCGGTGGAAGGTATATGACCAAAAACCCTACAGAAACCGTGCTGTCTGTAATGCAGAGGAAGCCCTCTGGACTGACCCAGCACAAAGACGTGATGCTGAAGCCGAATGAATCACTTGTTGACTTTGATTTTGCAGTTACATCTACAGTGTAATGTAATGTGCTTTTCATTTAGATTTTGTCTTTGTTCTTAGTCTTTTTGCAAGTGCTGAATCCACAGACAGTCAATACTGTAATTGTTGCAGTACTTGCAGTATGCAATATCCAAATTTAAATATCTAAACCATGTTATGGAGTTATGAATGTTGAAATTATTGGAAAACATAAACCTTTTTTTGGAGCTACATGTCCTGAATATGCCAAGCAGCACATGAGGAAGATGAGCTAATGAACCATAAGCTTGATGTTGCATACGGTCACTTATGTGTAAAAATGAACAGAGGCAATCATTGAGGCAAGAGATGTTCTTGGTCTTGGGAACCGGGATGATAATGGATTCTTTGAATCACCCAGGGGCCAGTATTTCAAACGTGATCTGACAGGATTATCCTGGTTGGATTGGATTAAATCTTGATCTGATCTGAAAACTGGGTAATTCAACACAGATCCAGAGAATCCTGATCCTGAAGATCAGGGTTTCAGCTCTGGTAATCCAATCCTCCCTTGAATCCAGATAAAAGGCTGATTTGGGTATTTCAAAAGTTAAGTCAGATATCAGGATCAACTTGATACCAAAATTTCAGAATCATTCTGATCCCACCTCAGAGGGGGATTTGACTTGGATTGACAATGTCTCAGCTCCACTTTCCTTTATTTTGATACTCAATATGTTCATTACACTTAATCTAAATTGTTAGTGTTTAAGTTTTAACAAATAATTGAAGAAATTTAAAACATAGCAAAAAAATATTGTTTGGCCATACATCCTAAAACTGCTGTATTTATTAATTTAAATCACATTCAAGCACTTTCCAAGCATTTACAAGGCATATTTTCATGCTTCTGATTTAATGAAGACAAATATGACTTCAAAATAAACTTGAAAATGCATTTTTACAATGCTTGTAAAGTGAATGATATTTTAAAACATGCAGTAATGTATTTCAAAACGTGTTTGTATACAAACTGATTATTTTACTTCATCAAATCAAATATTATTCTGCGATAAATGAACATACGGTAATCATGTTTAGTGAGAGGCTTCTAGGCTATATAAGGAAGACAAATTAAGAGGAAAGTGTTTCTAATCGGGTCACTGACCAAGCTATAGGCTTATGCTATGAAAAATAATGCAATCACAATTTCAAGCAGTTTCAATGGCTTTATTTCAAGTACAGTTTCAAGCACTTTATTCAAAATCCAAACACCAAGGATTCCAAGGATTTCCAAGACTGCGTGGTCTATGGCTGTGAGTGGGCTCTGAAAGTAAAAAGAGACGGTGTATGAGTATATCTTTGTCATAGTCAGAAATAAACAATAGTCACAGAAATGGTCAAAAACATGATATCACCACCAGCATTACTGACACTTCTGAATGAACTGTATTGTTCACGTGCTGTGTAATGTTACGTTTCCTAATTACTGCAGCAGCCTGGTCTGTACACAGCACAGGTAGCCTGCTTTAAAAAGAAAAAAAGTCCCCTGCATAACGTTAATAAACTCTGAACAGGTTGGTGTAAGTGTAAAACAGTTAAGGTATGATGTACGTCAGATTAATTCCCTTGTAAATTAAACCAATGTCCGCAAAATTGATCAACATAGCAGCTACGTCGCTAGCCAGCTAGCTACTTAACACACAAGTGAATGGAGCCGAGTTAGCTCCCGTTAGCACGGCTGTGGATCAATTAGGGATTGTTACGCTCTCGTTTCAAGTAGGTGACAAATCAAATAGTTGGCTTGCATGATGTGTTGGTTGGCGTTCGTATGGTCTTAAAACCGCTACACATTAGACGGCAGTAAACTTACACTTTTGACGTGAAAGTCGTGCTCACAGCTGCTCCTTTGGTGAAGTAGTCCGCCATGTTTCAGATCCGGAGGCGGAGACTTGAGATTTGGAAATCCGTATCCGGCCAGGTAGGGATCAAGGTGATCCACCCTGCCAGTGTTTTGAAATACTCAGATAAAGTCAGCAGGATCACCGTGATCCATGACTGAGAAAAGGAGGATTTCATTATCCGGATTATTCTGATCCAGATTACAAGTTTTGAAATACTGGGCCCTGGGTACCGAGCTTTGACAGAAGGAGATGTTGAAATGTAGGTTAAAGTTTGAGCCAAGTTTGTCCGCTCCGGTGGGTGCACTGCCACCTATGTATTTGTAAACAACTCATTCTAAGCTTTTAATCAATAAAGAAAAGAAAAAAAGTCAAAATTCTCTTATTTCAGCTTCTTAAATGTGAATATTTATGGTTTCTTTGTTCCTTTATGACAATAAACTGAGAGATCTCTTTGGTTTGTGGACAAAACAAGACATCTGAGGATGTCATCTGGTGGTTTGAGAAGAACTGATTGGTCAACATTTTTTAACATTTTATTGACCAAACAACTTATCAATTAATCATTTACCAACAGATTAATCAATGATGAAAATAATCGTTAGGACCGGACCATCCCGTCCTCTAGCTGCTGTGGAGCTGCTGGTGTTTCTTCTGGCTGAAGGCCTTCCCACACTGCCCACACACATACGTTTTGCTAACCCACTGGAGCTAGCAAACGCCTTCCCACACTGCTTGCAGCTGTACGGCCTCTCTCCGGTGTGGACCTGCTGGTGGACCGTTAAATCTGAGGAGCTAGCAAACGCCTTCCCACACTGCTCGCAGCTGTACGGCCTCTCTCCGGTGTGGATGCGCTGGTGGACCGTTAAATCTGAGGAGCTAGCAAACGCCTTACCACACTGCTCACAGCTGTACGGCCTCTCTCCAGTGTGGACGCGTTGGTGGACCGTTAAATCTGAGGAGCTAGCAAACGCCTTCCCACACTGCTCGCAGCTGTACGGCCTCTCTCCGGTGTGGACGCGCTGGTGGATCGTTAAATTTCTGGAGCTAGCAGCCTCCCCACACTGCTTGCAGCTGGGTTACACCCCGCCTTTCCGAAGCCCCGCCTTTCCGACAATAGACTTCCATTCATCGTAATAGCGGGGTTTTCTATTTTTTCTAAAGACCCCGCTACTCCGAAAAGGCTATTGGGGGAAACCCCCAGTGCGCAGTGCGCATTGATCCTTTTTTCCTTTTTGGGGTCAAACGGATCATGTGCATAATTAACTGCAAAACAAGCAAATACAACCACAGAGACACACTGGCTTACAGCTCATAATCAGCCTCTAAATGAGTTCATATCTTTGAGGGGAATTTTTAAACATCTCTAATAATTTATTTCTCTTACATACATTTCAGTTTATTCTTGTAATGGAGATTTCAGGATTTGGAGCTTCTTCATGTCCTGACTTTCCTCTTTAACCCTTTACTTTGAAGGACTTGAACTTTTTCTCATTAATTCCAACAATTCAGACCATTTAAGGACTTTCACATTTTTCATTTATGAATGTATATCTTCACACTCTTTTTTTAAACGTATCTTAAACAATTCTGGCATCATTTAGTCTCTTTCTTTCTTTCTTTCTTTCTACTCCCTTTCTCTTTCTTTTTACTTCATTCCTTGTTTCCTTGTTTCTACCCCATTTCTATATATACCCCAGTTCTCATAATGGATATTTCAGGATTTGGAGCTTCTTCATGTCCTGACTTTAGACTTTTCCACCTTCAATCCTTACATTTTACTTTGAACGACTTGGACTTTTTCCTCATTAATTCCAACAATTCAGGCCATTTCTCAACCATGTAAGGAGTTTCATATTTTTCATTTATAAATTTATATTTTCACACTATTTTTTACACTTAAACAATTCTGGGATTTGCATCCATTCCCTATCATTCAGTCTCTTGCTTACAAGTTATACACTTCAGGTATTGCTTCATTTTTATACATATTTGTTCAACAAATACTTTCAAGCTCTTAATATATTTATTCATTTGAGTAGACCTATTTTTTCCACACCAATCCTCAAAAATTCAAGCAATTTTCCAACATCCTTCTTATAAGTTCTTCTTTTTAATTTTTTTCTCACCTATTTCAGATTTCAACCATTCAACTGTTAAACTATAAAGATGCAGGATTTCTACATTTTCCTCAAACTTTTTATTAACATGTTTAACTTTTACCCTTCAGATATGTTGTAGTTATTTTTAGTTATTCTGCCCTTTAACGGATTGTAACTGCTTCTATATTTTTCTACTTTTACACTTCAGATATTGTTTCATCTATATTAGTAATGGTTCAAAAAAAATTTTCTAACTGTTTTAAATAACAACAAATGCATCCATTCCATATCATTCAGCCTCCTGCTTACAAGTAATTTTCCAAACATTTCTTACAAATTCAACGTCCTTCTTATAAGTTTTACTTTTTAATCTTTTCTCACGTATTTCAGATTTCAACCCTTCTACTCTTACATGCTCGACTTTTAGCCTTCAGATATGATGTAGTTATTCTAACTTATCCTTACCTTTAAAGGATTGTAACAACTTCTATGTTATTCTACTTTTATTCCTCAGATATTCTTTCATAAATTAGTAATGGTTCAACAATGTTTTCAAGCCACCAGTTTTAAACTTCTTTGAGTAGACTCAAGCTTTTCAATTCATTCATACTATTCTTCATTAATTCAAGTAATTACCACCCATTTCATACATCCTCCATCTTTCATCTTGTACTTTTACTATTCAG